>NW_026557765.1:5170552-5339336 GCF_026930045.1 Uloborus diversus
AAATTTACAAATAATGGATGATGAATTTCTCGCCAATTGGCTATATTTATTTGCTCGCTCATGTTACGGTTTCACTTTATGATAATTTCGTAATCTACTCTTCCACGTTATGATAATTTGCTGGGTAAAATGTTCTGAAAATTGGAATGGAAAAAGAACAAAATCGAATTTTTGAAAAATCGCTTCGAAGTGCACACCCCATGCTACAAACTAACTTTGTGCCAAATTTTATGAAAATTAGCCGAACGGTCTAGGCGCTATGCGCGTCACAGAGATGCAGACATCCAGACAGACAGACAGATCCAGATATCCAGACGGACTTTCAGCTTTATTATTAGTAAAGAAGTTATACAAATTTTTATTAAAGTGTATAAACACGTGTCTAAGTGCTAAACAATCACATTATTTTAACTCTCATGCAAAAATATACCAGATAAAAAATGATGTTTGGTTATAGGGTCATAGGGATTTTGTGAACTCATATATATGTTTAAATACATTGACAACTTCGGCATTTAAGAAATAAGAAAATTAAAAATGTGTTTTGATTTTTGAAGTTGCAAAAACGTTGTAATTTTTGTTCAATAGTTTACTTTCAAGCCAATCCTCTCCGACAGTTAATAACAGATTTTCCCTCTATCCCTGTAATACAATAGTTATGAAAGTGAACAAAGAAAGAAATCTGCTAGATCCTGCAGAAAAAATGCTTTTCTAAACCTTTTTTGTGCATGTAATGCATGAATCTAAAATTCTGACTTACAACTATTGGATTTTTTCTCGCTCTGGCTTAAAAAATATCCAGCTGACACAAAATGTATCTGTCACGAATTTTTCTGTTTTTCTTTAGAATGTGACAAAGGAAAAGACATTAAATATTCTGAAAGTTTCATGCGTTTCTGCTTCTCATTGATTTTTTTATTTCTCTAATTTGAAGAATTGGTGAAATGATGTCTTGTAAAATCGAGCAGCATTATGTAAAGCAAAAACTAATTTTATTGTGCTTTTCTGAAGGTTATTTAATTTATTGAACTAAAAATTGAAAAAAAAAGAAAGAAAAGAATTAATTTGAATTTTGTCATCTTAAATTCAAATTATGTTTTTCGCAATCACGAGTGTATGTGTATGTAGGCGTGTGTGTTTGTGTGTGGGAGACTATGTGTATTTGTGTGTAGGGGTATGTGAATGTGTGTGTAGGCATGTGTGTTTGTGTCTGTGTGCAGGTATGAGTGTGTGAGTAGTTGTGTGTATGAGTGTTTGTGTGCGTGGGGGCGGGGTATGTATATGTAGGCACATGGTGTTTGTGCCTGTGTGAATGCATGAATGTGTGGGTATTTGTGTGTGTATGTGGTGATGTGTGTATGTGTAGGTGTCTGTATGCATGCGTGTGTTTATGTGTGTATGTGTGTGTGCGTGTGTGTGTGTAGGTGTATGTGTGTAAGCGTTTGTAGGTGTGTGTGTGTGCGTATGTGTGTGTAGTTGTGTATTTATGCGCGAGTGTGTAGGATATGGATGCAACCTGGAGATGGCTTTCGCTACAGGAGCAGCATCGTGAGGAGCCAGTCGACGGTGATGCTGCAGAGGGTGCTGGTGGGAAATAAAATGATAGGACATCAAATCAACCAAATGAAAGCAATAAGCAATCGTGATTGCTCAAAAAAGAAATAAAAAAAAGAAAAAAACCTCAACCGGCAGCCTTATCTCTTATTAAAATGCAGCTCGAGGCGCTAAACACAAATAAATTCTAAACATTCCTCATTTTTTCTAGATAACGTGGGAAAACAGAAAGAAAAAAATATCACTGGTACTAAATTTTGGTAGTCACAAAAGCAGAATCAAAAGCGAATTACTATATTAATGTATTACTATATACATTTTATTATACAATAAAATGTATTAAGATCTTGTTTTTATGTACTAAAATAGATTTTAATTTAAGTGTTAACAAATAAAAAAAGGCAACAAATAAACATCCTCATATATATGATAGCCAATGATCGAATAACGCGAGGTGTTTTAACAATAAAACTCGCGCCACGGCATGGTAGTTTGATAAAGTGTTTTGGTAATGTTTAACATGCAGGGAAAAGCTTTATTGTGACAAGGCTAAACTCGATCCGGTCACTTAACTGTTTTACTGGTTAGACTGTGTCATTTCAGGGGAATGAAGAAACGAAAAAAAAAAAGGTTGAAAAGAACGCTATCCACTGGAGTTTAAGGTTAATCCACTGGACTTAGGATAAAAATTTCAACTATCAAAATATCATCAAACAGGCAATTGTTTCGTTAAAATGTAGAAGAAGAGAAGCAATTTTTACTCATCATACCTTGACGGCCGACTTTCTAGTCTTAAATAATTGAGCCTTCTCCGTCGAACTTTGTAACAATAAAATCGTTACAAATGATGTGAATAAAGACTTTCTATTATATTTAAAATTTAGAACAAAACTATAATTTCAGTTCTATAACTTGGCCTTGCAAACAAAATCCATAGTACGCAGAAAAATTCGCTTTTTCGAATGGTTCTAACATTTTTAATGTGCGAGTAATATTTTACTACCAAAATGTCCACAAATTGCTAATTAATTAGACATCTAATTAATATATCTGCTTAACAAAGTTCTACAAAGTTGAAATCTAACTATGAACAACCTAGATCTTTTCAACTTTCAAACGAAAAAACAATAATCAATGTCAGTTTATCCACTTAGGAGCTAACGATGCCACAGACACACACACACACACACACCATGTCAAATTTGTAACCCCTTCCACGTCTAGTGTTTAAAAGACTCTTAATGCTTATTTTCTTGTATTTGTTTTAGCTTAATGTGTCACTTACCTTAATATATCTTTAATATAAAATGAGCACTTATTAGAGGACGTACCGAGTACTCGGTAACTACTCGGTACTCGGCCTACTCGGCCAAATTCTGATCAGATACTCGGCCAATACCGAGTAGTTGCAAAAAATTGAATATTGTCCAAGACAGATACTAAAATTTATAAAAAAAAAAGAGCAAGCATTATATTCTGCAATCATTCACAATTAAAATTTATAAGTCAAATTTTGAGAATAATGAAGTTTGTAATGCATGAATGGAATAAATCTTTATTTTAATGTCCCCAAAGTAAATAAAACTTAGTTATTAAAAATTATGCAAAAAAGGTAAGTATAGAAAATATGAAAATTTTTATATTAAAAATGGATTTTTGCTACAAACAAAAATTAGTTATAAAAAATATAAAAATACCTTTGCTTAAAAAATAAAAGGAAATAAAACAACGTTAAAAGCACAGCGCAGGAACACTGCAGACACGTGTTTTGGCGTTACAAGGAATTTCTTTTTTCAATGCACAAAAAGGGAGCTCGTGGATTTAAAGGCATCCAAAAAATCGGATTTTTTTTCCGAATTTTACATTCTTTAGCTCACATGTTACGCACTGAAAAAGACGTTCCTTGTAACGGGGGGGGGGGGGCAGAAACACATGTCTGCAGTGCTCCTGCACATTTGTTTTATCTGCTTTTAAAAATTATTTATGTTTGGCGGACTAAAACTATAATTGATTGGTATACAGTGAAACCCCTCCTAACGGACACCCCTCTTATGCGGACAATTTGTAATTCCCCAGTTCCAATGCAAATAACATTATTAAACCCCTGTCCTGCGGACACCTCTTTATTGCGGACAAAAAAACTTGTCCTGTTAGTGTCCGCATTAGAGGGATTTTACTGTAATTTGTTTTAATTCCAACTTGATAAGTCATACCTTTTATTTATTTATTTTTAATTTTAAAAATAATTTTTTTGTAAAATTTTTTGACACAAACAAAATTGTTTATGTAATGTGTAATTAAATTTCTCAGCAGGAATTTAGTTTTAAAAACTATTATATGTACAAGGAGGTCTATACTACTATTCAAATAAGTTCAAAATTCATCACATATGTGTCGGTGGTCCTTCTTAAAACTTAATTGGTACTTGGTAACTCGGCAGAGTAGTGAAAGGCCGAGTACTCGGTAACTCGGTACTCGGCCGAGTAGCTAAAGGCCGAGTACTCGGTACTCGGCTACTCGGCCAAAGCGCTACTCGGTACGTCTCTAGCACTTATGTACTTGTAATATCTTTAATAAACAGGATAGATCGTTTTAACCTGCAAGACCTCTATTTTTGCAACCGTTAGTTCAAGATGCATACTTCCAATTGCAAGAAATGTTCAAAATCAGATGAAGGGATAAGATATTGAAAGTTTGAAGCAAAAGTAAAAATGAGTCAAAAAATTCAAAATTTAACTTTTGATACGGGCCCTAGGTCTCCTAACTTATAAGCAGGGAAATAATCTCCATTGAAACATAATCCTAACACAAAATGTTTGAAATAAGTACGACCAATATTCAAGGACATATGAAACGCAGCGTTTTGCAACTTACACCACTTTACTCTTGCCGTCGATAACACCTTTCGGGGAAAATAAAGCAGTTAACAAGGGTTTTTTAAATTGATTGTGGTTTTGTTGTGTGTTTTTGCTTATCATGGCATAATATTTGAATTTATTTTTGAATAGCAGTGAAAAATATAAATACTTTGTTTGTTTTTTTTTTTACTTCGTCAACATGTCATTCTTCTGAAAGGGCGATAAGTTCCAATCTCATCTTCTATGTGGTCCCTTAAAACTTGGAACTCGAATATCTCCTCGAGTTTTAGGTGCACAAATTTCAAATTATTTGTGTTAGTAATATCTTTCAATGGATATTATTTCCCTAAATATAAGTTGGGGGACTTAGGACCCGTATAAAAAGTTAAATTTCGTGTTTTTTGACTCATTTTTATTTTTGCTTCAAACTTTCAATATCTCAACCATGCATCTGCGTTTAAACATTTTTGCAATTGAAAATCTGCGTCTAGGACTAACGGTTGCGAAAATAGAGGTCTTTGCAGGTCAAAACGGAACACCCTGTATAATGATATAGTTTTCTAAATACATTTTACCTATTAAACAATTTATAAAGCGGAAAGGGGAGCGCATATGAAAAGTTTATTTTTTCGTTTAAAAATATATCATCAATTTCTCAGCACAAAATTGTTCCCATGATTGAATAATCTCTCTTTTCTGTCATCTAATTTTTGAGATTTTTCAATTTTCCCCCCTTATTTTATGGTATTTTTAAGCAGTCTTCAATTGTTCACATGGGCCTATATAGGAGGGCACATGTGATGCTGTCTTCAAAAGTGTGCCATCATTTTCTTTACAATTAACTTCCAAAAAATAAATAAATAAATAAATAAATAAAAATTAATTTGAATTTTGGCATCTGGAATTCAAATTATGTTTTTCGCAATCACGAGTGTGTGTATGTAGGCGTTTGTGTTTGTGTCTGTGCTCAGGCATGAGTATGTGGGTTATATGTGTGTATGTATTTGTGAGTGTGTACGTGTGTGTGTGTAGGTGTATGTATGTATGCATGTGTGTATGTGTGTGTATATGTTTGTGTGTGTATGTATGTGTATTTGTGTGTAGGTGTATGTGTGTGTAGGTGTATGCGTGTATATGTGTGTGTGTGTAGTTGTGTATGTATGCGCGTGTGTGTAGGACATGGATGCAACCTGGAAACGGTTTTCGCTAGAGGAGCAGCATCGTAAGAAGCCGGTCGACGGTGATGGTGCGGAGTGTCGGGGGGGAAATAAAATGATAGGAATTCAAAACAGTCAAATAAAAGCAATAAGCAATCGTGATTGCTCAAAAAAAAAAAAAAAAGAGAATTGTGACAGTGAGAAACAAAGGGATGTAAGTAGACATTTTCAAGTTTTGAGTAAAACGCGTTTAAAGATAACTACCTAGGTAGGCTTTCATTGAAAAGTTTTTCTAAACCATTCTGTATACAAAACCTACCAGAGCTATGAGTACTATATCTTGCCCCAAGGCGGAGGAGAGGTTGACTTACCATTTGTACAGGTTATCCCCAAATTTTTAATTTTGCCATTAAAATTCCTTTGCTTGTCACAGCCTAAATTCTTAGTTTAATTTTGAAATGTAAACATTGTCCTAAATTCACATGAATGTTCATATAATGGTTTGCAACAATTAAGTTTGGCTTACTAGTTGTTTGAAGTATATTTTCTCGAGAAAAATACAGTCATTATATATACAGCGCCTGCTAAAAAAAAAAAGAAGGTGTCATCAGCATGGTTTGTTGCTTTAAAAGTTCGCACAAGAAGTAGGACTGGTACTGGCATAATTTTTTCCTTCAATCTTAGTAAAATATACCATGTTCACATGAGCCCTCCTTTCCCCTATTTTTAAAGAGAAAAAAATTAATGTGGGCATGTACGCGGGTTAAAACTAATACATCTTAAGTGCAAACTTCTCTTAAGTATTTTTTAAATTTTTTATCAATGTTCCGCAAAAGCGAAAAAATGCCCTACTACCCTATGCGACTCTAAAAATGTCAGTAAACGAGTTGATGTGTGCATCACATGACTTCCTTTTACTCCAATTTAATGTCATTTCAACATTATTGGCAATTTTATTGTGGTTCAATTGTTTACTCTCCAAATATCACCAATAGTGGCCAAATTGAAACCAAATTTAAAATTAAAAAAAAAAATCCCCAAATTTGTCGCAAAGTTGGCGACAAAACTTGGCGAACAGAAGACTGGCGATATATCGCCAAGTGTCCGACAAATTATAACACTACTTGAGTTTACATCGAAATTAACAATGATTTCCCCTCAAAAAGGGGCAAAAGACCTCCTTAGGAACATCCGAATGCAACCAAAAGGGAAGGTGCACAACTAGGCCCCACTAGGGTCTTCGTACCAAATTTCAATTTTCGAAGACATACCGTTTTTGAGTTATGCGAGATACATACACACATACACACATACGCACATACATACAGACGTCACGAGAAAATTCGTTGTAATTAACTCGGGAGTCGTCAAAATGGTTGTTTCAGGTGTCTGTAGGTTCCTAGGCATATATCAACGTGTGGTCGAATCGAAAAAAAAAACTCAACTTTCATTCGGGGGTGAGAAAAATGGAAATTAAGGCCGATTTTTGAGTGAAAATTTTTTCGCGAATACAATACTTCCTTTTTTGTAAAAGGAAGTAAAAAATCTTACTCTGGAAGTCATTGATGTTACTTTTTTCTCTTTCACAATAAATTACCTCCCGAATATAAAATCTTAAGGTGGTACTGGCCCTTTGAATTCTAGAGAAAATACTACAGTCACTTGCATGGTAAAGAAATGAACATGAATCTCCTTGAATACAGCTAAATGACCTATGGCTGGAACTAATAATTATAGACAATCTTTACACATCTGTGGGAGTATTAACTGCAGTAGTTGTTGGCAAAAAGCTAACGAGGAATGGATCTCTTTTCTGCTTTAAATGCATGCAAAACTTAATTTGATTTTGAGAGTCGAGTAAAATACGGGCATTCAACAAATATTAGAGTTTATCGTTACATACATAAAACTCGTAAGCATTTGTGAATCACAAAGTGCATCCTTGAATAGAAAAATTGAAACAAAAACAAATACTTATAAACTTGAAGACGTTCATGTCAGCACTAATTGAATATCTTAAGTCCATTTGCACAAAATTCCAATTCTTTTCATTAGTAATATTTTCTTTAAGACCCCCGGGGCCCAGGAAATATCCTTCAATTACTTGCATAGTAACTATCCTTCAATGAAGCAACATGGTTGACTGGAGACACATTTCTCGGTCCACGCGGAACACAACCGCGAACAGCCATCTCCTATTCCTATTCAGAGTCACAACTGACTACAACTGTATTTATGTCGAGGACTGCATACTAAGAGCCTTGCCTCCATTATTTTATATACCGATAGATGGCAGCACCATCACCGGATCGAACAGTTAATGTGAATTTAGAACTAGTCCAGGAGCTAATAGCTGCCTAGTGCTAGCACCCCCAGAGGTATCGTTTCACTTGGAGGACATGGAGACCACGAGCATATTTAACGTCGCCCAGTCCCCTTTAATGACGACGGTGGGTCTTCGACCATCGAGGTTCGAACTCAGTACCCTCCGGCCCCGAATCCGACACTCTACCGATCGGGCTACCACGGCCCCTAACAGCCATCTCAAACGAGCAAAACAGTAAAAACCTCCTCCCGAGCCTCCTTCATTTCAGTTTATATCAGATTACGAGTTGCGTCACACAAAATATTGCATACTAAATATAAAGTATTGCATTAGTGAATGAAATAAAGGCATGCGGCTAGAAAAAATGTATGTAGTTAAATTCTGTTTTTCGAATTACCCAGCCGCAATCAGACCACCGGGGATAAATTTAAAATTGAAATAAACTGGATTTTTTTTTTCTCGTGCGCTGGAGGGGCAAGAACCAAATATTCGCTAACAGTAGTAAATCTCTACATAGTATAAAATGAAGTCCCCAAAAAGCGTCTGTGTGTTTGAACTCGCAAAACTCGAGAACTACCCGGCCGATTGCGCTGAAATTATCACAGTTTGTTCCTTTAAGTCCTGAGAAGGTTTGCAGACCAGTTCGAATAAAATTCGATAAATAGTTCTTTTATTATTCCAATTTACGTCCAATTTTCACATTAATTCTCAAATATGGGGGTGAAAAATTAGTTGCACATATTAATATTACATATCGTTAGAAAGGGTAGAATTTTCCGCGTTCTACGCAATTTGTTTCAATGCTCTAACTTTATTACGGCGGGAGTTATTTGCGTTTTTAGCTCGAATTTTTTTAGGCTTAGCTGAAATTTAGGCACTACTTTCTTCATTAAATAAATCAATAAAAAGTGAAGGAATTGTCCCACAACTTTCTTTTTGACGCCATTGGAAAAAGGGACCTTTTTTACTCCAGATCTAACTCGACCTATGGTCGAAAAAATAAGCTTTTATCTCAAAAGGAAAAAAAGTTACAAGTCTTTTTAAATCAAGTTTAAGAAATCGCGATTCCATTCAAATTGTGAACCATTTTCTTTCGCATTTGAATTCCTTAAACTTTTTTTATTTTGTGTTTCCATGGTTACGTATTTTAAATCCATTTTTCTGGATTTAATTTCTTAAAAGTATTTTAATATCTGTCGTTATTGTTTGGAAGGGAAATCATGATGTTTTTTTTATTTATTTTTTATGCCTGATTGTTGAATATATGTCACTTGACACAATTTTTATTTTCAAGTTGGACCGGGCAAAGCCGGGCAACCAGCTAGTGCTTTATATGCTCAAAATTACGGAGAGCATACGATTGATTACTTAATCTAAAAACCAACATAATGATCAAATTTTTATGCACCACTATCTTCAGTTACAACTGATCAAAAAACCCATTACCATAACAGTTTATTGTTGTTCTTTTCTTTTAAATATCGAAAAAATATTCAACCCCCACCGGAGACAACTGAATCAAAATGAAATATTTTATCCGAGAAGGATAAAGCAGGAGGAAAGAGATTTATGCGGAGGAATAAAAAGACATTTTTTCAAACTCTCTTCGTTGAAAAGAACTTAACTGTTTCTAAACGACGACATCATTTCAAACGCATTTGTTTTTCCATCAAGCGTCACGCATTCGAAATTCCCGAGGCATTCCACGCCTCGTTCCAAAGTTCCATAAATCAGCGTTTCGTCGGCAAACCCGAGCACATATAATGTTCTTTTTCATCGTGCGCCCTTCTATGCCCCATTAAAGATGTTTTGTTTGAAAAAGTTTCCTTTTTTTTAGTCTCTGATGAAAACGTTACTATATAAAGACCTCGTCCCTAATGTATTGTGTGTGTATGTGGTCCCTTCGCTATTTTGTATCTAATCTTATAAAAGGCATACGAGGCGGAAAGTGTATAAACATTGAGTTGATTAAAATATTGGGAAAACTGCATATTAATTTTTGGTATGTTGAATAAGTTCTCGTAATTTTTTATAAAAATTAATGCTTTATTTAGAAAAAAATGTTAAAAACGTGTTGCTGAGAGTATTGTTTATCGTTAGCTACTACTTTTCCCCAACTTTGTGGCAGCAGATGAATTATGCGTCAGTAAAACGACACGTCTTTCGGAGCTATTCAAAAGTCGATCCAATTTTAGGCATCTTCATAGGAATGGAAGTGTTGCTGAACCAGACCATGTATCATCGGAACGAAGCAGTAGTACTCGGAAGCAAGACCGACGAGGGGCCATGTCAGACTATTAGGGCCTGTTCCATGTACACTTTCGTTACGGAAAAAACCTGCTTTTCACCGCATTCCGGTTTTAGCGGGTTTTATGTGGAATTTTTCTACTCCTGCTAGCTTCTGGAGTGAAAGCGGTGTTTTTACCCGGAATGCATTACGCGAAACAAGTTCGTCTACTAGCCGTTAAGGATGCTGGGCAAAAACCGCTTTCTCTGGTACAATGGGAGAACCTCTTTTTACATGGAAACGGGGAATTTCTCAGTCGGTTTTTTTGCGGAGCCAGAGCGGGGATTTACCGGGTCGAAAAGTAAGTTGTGAACGCGGCTATTCAGAAACTAGGAACTCGATCTCTGGAAGAGCCCCGCTCAGAATCGAAGTAGTATAAATTTCATAAATTTTACAGTGAGAGGAGAGGGGAGGGGGCGGAGACCAAACTGACAAGGTGCCTGCTTTGGCTTTCGGCGGCCCTATTAGGAAGGGGTATACGGTGGGTGAGGTATGACTTCCTGTATCAGTGCTTCTTAGTAGGTTTTTACTGGCATTGCAACAGGTGGCCGAGCGTTGTCATTTTGCGAACCGATCTCGTCCTGTCTCTGTTCGTATAGCAGGTGTTTTTCCTTCAAAGCCCGGCTTAATGACTATAATTGAAATCTGTGTGGTTTCGTAGTATGATTTTAATGGGTTTGAACAGCTCATAATAACTAACATCCAGTTGATCCCACCGAATGCAGAGCAGCTTGGAACCATGGACATTCGGTTTTGCTGAGGATATTAATGCATAGCCAACTGTAGACATCCAGTAGCATTCTGCGTTAGCTGAACTGTGGTCAAGACTACATCTATGTTCTTAGCACTTGTTTTTATAAGAACGCCACTGCTCGTTTTTCTCGTATCTGATCGTCTTCCATCACCATGGCAAGAGTAAGAAGCAGCTTCAGTTCGGATAGGAACCACTAGAGCGGTTCTTCAAGAGCATCATCCTAGTGGAATGACCTTTACCTCTTGAGTAGCTCCACCAAGGGATAGTTCCCGACGTACATCCGTCATTCCTCTCAATCAGGATGTTACCCCAGGCACTGGGTAGCTCAGGTACCTCGAAGGCACCACATCCTGTACTCACGCAGTACATAAATGAGAGAGCCTCTGAGGGACATGAAGTTGTTGGAAAAATAATCCATGGCGGTACTTCGTGTGATGGTACGTTGGTTGGGTAACATTCAATGCACTTTTTGAGATGTGAAAGTAAGGCAATTTTGGAAAAGCCAATTTACTCATTTGAGATAATTTAGAAGCATTTTACCTAAAGAAAACAGTTGTTAAATAATTTCATTGCGTAACATTAAAAAATTTAAGTTACCTTGCAGTTATTCACTGTTTACATTGAAAAACTACACTGCAGTTATAAATCATTTTTTTTCCTTTTTAATGTTAGTTCGTTTAAAAACAATCATCAATAATTCTTTTTAGAATTAGGTTTTTAAGTAAACAAGCAGAAATATTAATGGCTTTGAAGATTTGAATCACAAGCATTTTTTAAACTTTGTTTAAATGAGTTAATTGTGCTGATGCATAACTAACTCACTTTAAAGGAAACAGCAATTTATTTTTTTATTGATTTCAGATATGCACAAAAGGCACACACAAAAAATTCAAAAGCAAATAAAAATGTGATTAATAGCTTTTTTTCTGTGTTTAGAGAATGCACTCTTTCGTTACGGTTATCAACACCATAAGCGTGGAAAAACAACGAAAGAAAAAACCCCCCTCATCTCCCCAAATGCGAAAAAAATTAGAAATTAATAAACGATCTCTTTTTCTTTCTGTCTCTTTCAGAAAGAAAACAAAAGGTGAAATTAATGAGCCTCATTTTTTACTTAAGGCTGCAGTTATTTCTGGATCCAGGGTATATTGTAATACTTCAATGTTACGAAGTAAAGAAAATTTACTTTCGCTTGGATAATTATTTTTTTAACCTTCTCCTTTGTGGAACAAAGTGGATGAGTGAAAAAAGGAAACTGCGTATTGATTAAAACTACTTTGTTTCTTTCGCAGTAGTCATGATTTTCAAATGTTGAAGCAAATTTATGTTTTTACCTCCTTTTACAAAAAAGGAAGTATTGTATTCACGAAAAATTTTCGCGCAAAAATCAGCCTTAATTTCCATTTTCCTTACCTCCGAATGAATGTTGAGTTTCTTTTTCGACCCAACCACACGTGGATATATGTCTAGGAACCTACAGACACCAGAAATATCCATTTTGACAGCCCCCGAGTTAATTACAGCGAGTTTTCTCGCGAAGTCCGCATGTACGTATGTATGTACGTATGTATCTCGCATAACTCAAAAACGGTATGAACTAGAAAGTTGAAGTTTGGTACGTAGACTCCTATTGGGGCTTAGTTGCGCACCTTCTCTTTTTGTTGCATTCAGATGTTCCTAAGGGGGTCTTTTACCCCTTTTTGTTCGGAAACCATTGTTAATTTTGATGTAAACTCAAGTGGTGTTATAATCTGACGGACACTTGGTGATACATCGCCAGTCTTTTGGTCGCCAAGTTTTGTCACCAACTTGGTGAGAAACTTGGCGATTTTTTTTTAAAATTTGGTTTTAATTTGACAACTGTTGTTGATGTTTAGAGAGTAAAAAAATTAACTACATTAAAATTGCCAATGATGAGGAAATGACATTAAATTGGAGTAAAAGAAAGTCATGCACAAATCAGCTCGTTTTGGCAATAAGGAGCAACGTTTCATTAGAAAGTTATTATAACTTTATCTGTCTTTAGCTGTTTTTCTAAACCGCACAATTGTTTTTTTAAAAAATTAAGAAATATTTAGATGAAATATTTACTAATATATTTTTCTCAGCATGTTTCTTTTAATTAAAATTTTCATGTACATGTTTCCCTCGTATAATACGGTTAACTTGTGCCATACTATATCTAAAGCATGTTATATGATGTTTTTTAAATTGATTTAAATCATTGTTTCATTTACTTTTATACATGGTGTTACGTTTTAACCTGCAAGGCAGACCTTTATTTTCGCAACCGTTAGTCCCAGATATATACTTCCAATTGCAAAAATGTTCAAAATCAGATGCAGAGTTAAGATATTGAAAGTTTGAAACGAAAATAAAAATGAGACAAAAATTACAAAATGTAACTTTTTATAAGAGCCCCAGGACTCCCAACTTATATTTAGGGAAATAATCTCCATTGAAAAATAATTCCAACACAAAAAGTTTGAAATTAGTACGTCCATATTCACCGAGATATGAGGAGCAGTGTTTTGTGACTTACACCACTTTTCACTCGCCGTCAATAACACCTTTTTGGGGAAAATATAGCAGTTAACAAGTGCTTAAAATGGAATGTGTGCAAAAGGAGTGGACTTTAAAATTTTTCGAGGTTTTGTAGTTTGTTTTTACGTATCACGGCATATTATTTGCATTTATTTTTAAATAGCAATGAAAAATATAAAGATCTTGTTCTTCTTACTTTGAAGGCCTGTCATTTTTCTGAAAGGGCGAAAAGTTCCAATCTCATCTTCTGTATGGTACCTTAAAATTGAAATTTAAAAGGAACCATACAGAAGATGGTCCCCTAAAATATCAATTTTAATGGACCATCTTCTGTATGGTAGAAGTAATAAGAAGATACCCCCCCCCCCAATGTTAATGGTCCCTTGAGTTTTGGTCGCACATATATCAAGTTTTTTGTATCAGTTTTTGCTTTCAATGGAGATAATTTCTTAAAATATTAGTCAGGGGACCTGGGACCCGTGTAAAAATAAATTATTTTATTTTTTGACTGATTATCCTTTTTGCTTCAAACATCCAAAATCTTAACTTTGCATCTGTTTTTTGAACATTTTTGCAATTGAGAGTATACATCTTGGACTATCGGTTCTGAAAATAAAGGTCTTGCATGTTAAAACGGAACACCCTGTATATAGATATTGTCCCAGAATACCGCGTACAAACTTGAAGATGGGTTAGAGAATACGGTGGCAAGCAAGAATTATGGTGGAACATACGACCGGAAGCGCAGTGCTGACGAACTACATGCACAGGAAGCCAGAAAGACGGATGCGAAAAAGGTTACAAATTTATTGCACAAAGGTGATTTCACACATTACTTTATATTTAAAGGACGGTTTAATGCCGTTGTTAAAATTTGCGTCCAGTAGCTATAATACACTCGCCGCAACGTCAACCCAGCAATTGATGAAAGCTTGTGAAAATAGCTCGACATTGTGACGGCAGCTGCGATGTCATTGAGACGCATGTAATATACGAGGGGGGACCCAAAATCAACCGGATTTTTGTTCTAAAACATTTATATATTAGTTTATTCACAGAATTTCTTTAGTCTCCTTCAAAGTGTTCACCCTTAGATGCAATACACTTGTTAATTATTTTTTTCACTGTTAGAAGCTACCCTGGAACTCTAACTTTGACCATGTCCAGTGCCCTTTGCGAAGCAGTTTTTACAGCCTCTGCATCATCAAAACGCTTCACTTTAAGAATTTTTTTCATCCCCGGGAACAGAAAAAGATCAGAGGGGGCTAGGTCTAGTGAATACGGGGGGTCGAGGAACGACTGGCCACCTCTGAGAGGTCAAACGCGGTTAATAGTGAAGGCTGTGTGAACGGGAGCGTTATCATGGTGAAGGAACCATTCTTCCGATCGCCCACGCGAGCTCCAACTCATTCTTGTTTCTTCTAAAGATTAGTCAATTGTAAAACGACGACTCTCGTTGGTTTTTTGGCGGATTTTTACATTGTTTTCATCATTTCGAGACGTTGAAGCGCGCTCAGGGCGAGCATGATCTTCAACATTCATGCTACCACGTTTAAAGCACCTAAACCACTCGAAAACTTGTGTACGGCTCATAGCATAGTTCTTGAAAGCTTGTTGAAGCATTTGGTAAGCTATTCTGTTGCCGACTTTTCAAGTAGGAAGCAAAATTTAAAGCTTACAGTTTGTTCTTTTTAAATCTGCCATAATGAGTTCGCAGACGGAAAGCAACAACACCTGAGAAAACCAACAGATCAGACGTTATCAACTAAACTAACGCCACTTGCACAGCTGGTTTGTGAAGATCTCCACTTGAGCCATCTAGCTGGAGAACACTCTATTACATCTAAAATTGGCATCGCACCATTAGTCTGGTTTCTTTTGGGTCCCCCCCCCCCCCGTAGCTGCAGGTCGCACATTTTCAAAGACTTTGAGCCTTGCTTTAAAATTAAAATGGGTGAAAAAAAATCCAACCTGTTTCGCAATCATCTGTTTCTGGCTTCGTGTGAATGTAGCCCGTCATCACTGCGTTTACGGTCATATATTCCAGTACGATTCTTGCTTGACTCCATGTTCTCTGCTGTCCTCCTCCGAGAAGTTGAGTAATGGCCTTGGGCAAGTCCATTTCTTTCAAGGGAGAGCAATTAGTACGAAGAGGAATTGTTAGATGTAGAGTTGGGTTACCGTTAAGCTTTTTGACCCTCAGTCGTTTTTCTTCACCCCTATTTCAACAAATGGAATCGTTTAATCGGCCGGCGAGCGGAAATCAACTTGGCAGAGGCAGACTGTACCTCCCGTCCAAGTTTGTACATGGAATTCTGGGACACACGGTATACATTACGCAAATTAGGGCAATTTGTAACGCGTTGTACCGAAACCGTGTTAGACAAAACTAATGAAATAATGTGAATAAAGACAATGTGTATTATGTTAGATCGTAGTCAATTCTTATGGTGTACAATTTGATGATAGCTGAACCTTTGTTTCAATGAAACATACAAAACGCGCTATTTACTTTAATACAAAAACAAATTAAAAAAAAAAAAACATTTTCAATTTCATTTAGAAAGAACAAAAACGAATAATATCAAAAGAAAATCAGAGAATTTCTGCAGCAATAAAATTTTTCCGCGCAATAAAGAAAAAATAAAATAAATAAAATTAGTAAATTAGTACTCTATTGCTACCTTTTTTTTATTTATCGCTTGTCAAATTTTGCTCATTGTTATTTTCTGTTTTTCTAAGGGTGAATTGAAATCGAATCTGGTTTAAAATAATCGTAAATGTTCCTCCACGTAATATCAAAACACTACAGTGCAAGTACCTTATTATACAAGAGACGCCTGTACTTAAAAAAAGAGAGCAACAGCGACCAAGGCCACGGAACATTCAGTGAAACGAAAAATAGGTTAATATTATTTAATCTTAAAGTATTGAATTGGAATCTTAATCCAATTAGTAAAGTATCAGTAAGATCAGTGCAATAAGCAAATTCATATTCGTCTGATAGCTACTTATTTTCTAAGAATAAATGCTAGGATCTGAAAAAACTGATAACTAAAAGAATTTCTCAAGGTTTGAAACTCTGTGAGTTTAAAAATATTGTATATCTTAAGTCTTCCCTGTAAATAAAATTTGGTAAAAGTACACATTACTTTTTTTAAGAAAGAGTAAGTAAGTAAAATTAAGCAAAAGATAATAAAAATAAAAAAGATTTATTTGTTTATTATCTTTATTAAATACAGATTGAATGATGATATTAAGTAAATGATTTTTGTTAAATTACAATAAATATTAGAAGCAAAGTTAAAAAATGAACTGTAAGCCAACAAGTAAAACTTTCTGTTAAGAAATAATAAATTCACTATTATGTGACAAATGTGAATAAAATATTGTAAGTAAAGGGGACTGTTACCCTCAAGTTTTCACGGACAGTTACCTTCATTCAAATTGAAATTTTTAGGAACTATTGTCCTTATTCTGGCGGAAATTTATAAATACTGTTACTCTCGCTCAAGGAAGGATTTTCAGGAGACTAATGTAGAAATTGTACAAGCTGTTTTGGGGAACTGCTGTCGTAATTCTAATGAGGATTTTTGGGGTCTATGGACGATATTTTGGGACTGTTGCCTTCATTCTAATGAGCTTTTTAGCTTCATTTCTCTTAATTTATTCAGGAGAAATTGATTTTCCTTACGGCTCATGTGCCCTCAAACCTTTTACTATGCTGGGATCGATGCAACACCGCTTGACAGAATCTGTGACATATATATATGCCCGATTTTTGAAATTTTCGAGGTAGAATGCATTTTTCGAGGTAGACCGTGCAAAGTCGGGCGACGCAGCTGGCATTTAATAAAGTGTGGTTCTTGAAAGCTTGTTTGAATTTCATCTAATAACGAATCATTTTACTGACACTTATGTAGCGTGTTTAAATTTTTCTCCTAATTTCGAAAAAATATCTCAGAAATAACCTCATAACAAATGTTTCTAAGTATATTTGAAAGTAATTTATGAATGCTTTTGCTAAACCTATGCGCTTGAAACTTTTTGGAATAAAATGATATTTTCCTTTTCTGTTCCTGGTAATAGACACAAAAACTTATTAACACACCGAACATCAATCTTTAAAAATCTCTAATAAACAAAAGTATTAGCATGCTTTTTTTCTGAAACTATTTCCAAAAAAAAAAAAAATACAAAATGAGCAATATTCTATGCTTCTATGATTTCATTAATCCGAAAAAAAAACTTGCTTTAATTATAAGAGTGGGTGTACTATTTTTGTTCTTTTGAATTTAGATAATTACATCACAACGTCAACACCATGTCACCCAATCAAAAGATAAAAAAAAACAAAATTTTTAAACTTTGTTCTTTTGTTAGATGATGAAACTTTTTTTTCGTATAATGTAATGATTGCAAAAGTTTTACGTAAGTATCTTCAAACTTGGAAGCATATTTTGATTAAAGTAATTTTTTTCTTGTGTTATTGATAGTCTTAGAGCTGCGTTTCAGCTGAATGTATGGAGTTTTAATGTTTTGGAAACTTTTTTTTAACGAAACTTTCTAGCATAGTTTAACGTTTAACCTTGCCACAAGCGTTTTTGAATGTTCTTCTTTACGCAAAACTTATTTCACTGTTTTTCTTTCTTGTAAAAGTAATAGCTTAAGTATAAAAATTATAGTTGATTGGGAATTGAAAGAGTCATTAACTCCTAAGCACTTTACTTTATAAAAAGTGGATTTTTTTAAAAAAACAATATAGGAATATATTGCCGAGCATTTAACGAGAACGGCATTGCACTGAAATGAATAAACTCCGCGCAAACAATTTTTAACCATATTCTCACTTTTTACTTTTAAACACCACCAGGTTCGCTAGATTATCCTCGTCGAATTGGTGTACAACTCCTTCGGCGTTTTACTTCGGGGGCTTTTCCCTTCTAACCGCTTATGGCGGCATCTTAATGAGAAGTGCATAAATTTTTAACATAGGTGCGCCTCTAATTGAAACGACGCTCTTTTTAACCATTCCAAGGTCGTTTTTTTCGCGTAATTCAAGTGGAGAGAGAGAGGGAGAGATAAATAATGAACAAACCACCAGTATCATATACATGAAGAAAGAAGAGAGAAAAAATAACCCAGAATCGAATTTTTCCGTTACTATTTCCACTAAATAAAGTAGTACAAAGATAAGACTGGGCGCATTTCCTTCTTTGAAAATTTTCAAATCTGTATGGTCCCGGATCGAATGTCACTTCGCTTCCGTTCTCAACGCAATAAACGGTTTAAGAACGCAATAAACGTGGAACAAACCAGGATAGACCATGAGCCACCAATATGAAACCATCCCCCCCCCCCGGTGGGAATTTATGACTTATACTTTTTTTTTGTTGGTATTACCTATCAGATTAAGAATTCAGTTGTTTGCCCTTTTTAAATTACAGCATATTCCGGAAAATAAAGAAAATTGAAGGAAAAAAAAAAACGAAAGTCAAAAAAGTTTAATTTTTTGTTCATTTAATTACTTTAAACTATAAAAAGATGCAATAATTACCATATTTTTGTAAATTTATTCAAAATGACTCATAAATGACTCTTAAATGAAAAAAAAAATAAAAAAAAAAACATACCTAGATCTACTAGCAGCATAATTATAACATTATAGTATGATTTGTAATTAACTGGTATTTTCTTCATCCTCATATATTATGTCGTCTAAGTTTAGTACTTCTGCTTCATCTTCATCTTCAAATTCGTTTGGTTCAAAGCAGTCTGGAACGTCAAGCAGTTCGGGTGGCAACGGATCTCCTTTAATCCAGTCAAACTTCAGTTCACCATTCTTCAACTTCCATCCATGTCCCACTGGAGTTGGGATGGAGGGTTTAGCTACATGTGCGTTATTCCATATGTAACATTGGTAGTTGACACGTTTTATGTGGTTTTCTACTGAAGTTTTGCATGGAGGCAGTAGGCTTAAATCCTCACCTTGATTGTTGGACAGAGGAAATGCAGTTCTCGGAGAAAACTTTTGTGCGAATAAATCAGACCGCAGTTTGTTTATATTTGTATATTCCTTACTGCTGTACAAACAACAAACAAATTCCTCCAACCCTGTCAGTAACGTGTCTGTAATTGTCGGTGATGCTCCTACTGATGTTAAATAGGTACAAACTTCGAAAACTTTTCCAATTTCGATTTCACAGACAACTTTCCGTGACGAACAAAGGAACTAGTGGTGTTGCAACCGGACAGGGCATGCACATTCAACATAGCGTGGCTCATTTCTGCACCTAAGTTATGAGAAATGGCGGTGACATTAATAACCCTTCGTTTGTTACCTGTTCCTGTATCAAAGAAAACTATGTTTTCAATGTTGCTGGCATATCTTACCAACAACATAAAAACATCTGTATCCGGGGATCTAACACTGATGGGTGAGTTGTCTTGACAAGACTGTGAAGCTTGGATACAGTGTAGTATTATTTTGGTATCCGCTTCCTCTTGTGAAGAGCATAGGTCTTCATGTGTATTATATTTGATGGTCAACCCATCTTCGCTAGTAAACCAAGTGCACTTATCACCATGTGATAAATAAAGATTTCTCCCATGTAATATGTGGGCATGTTTGTCCTGAACCCATTCACTATGAAGTAGGTTGATCAGTTGCTCTTTGTTTTTGCCATTAGCAAGGGATTTTTTCCAATCCCGTGGAATCTTAGTTTTGGGTCCTCTTATTAAAAAAGTATCTCCACAACCCCTTCTTTGTCTTTCAATGTTTTTAATAGAAACATCTTGGTAAGTATCTGTTACAAAATCTATCCTGCTGCACTTGGAGAAGCGGCTCAAGACAGTCTCTGCAATTTCACCAAAGGTTTCTGGAATATTAGTGAGGGCCTGAAAGTAAACCATGGCGTCTATCACATATATACATTCTTCAATCTTAGGAGATTCGTCGACTATACCCTTGACCTCCAAAGCGTGGAGTAGTTTGGACTTTTCAGTTTTTGTTGGACATCCATCAGCAGTGGCTAATGCCCACGGTACTGGACCTAATGGGTATGACATCAGCTTATCCAGGTTAATTTCACGTTCTTGTGACAAAAGTAAAACTCGAGCAAAAATATTCCTTTCTGCTCTTATCTCTACTAAATCTGTTTTGTGCAGTAGTAACAGTAATCGTTTCTTGAATACTTTTGAAAGTTTGAAGCTTTTGTCTCTTAAGTGGTACATGAAATTTTTTATTCTTTACAATAAATCTGTCATGTATAAAACTTTTGTAGGAAGCTTTCCCTAGATTATCAACGTTGAGCAAATTTTCTTCTACCGAATCGAAGACAGGTCTTCCAGATGATAAACAGAACAGCTTATCGTGGTTTTCAACTTCAAATGGATTAACGTATTGTTCAAAAGCGTCAAGTATTTTCGAAATACTTTTGTCACTTCGTTTCATTTCATTTGATTGCATGTCACGGTGAGAGTAATCTGATGACTGATGCATACCTGCATTTTCAAGTGCTAACTCTACATACTTAGCACGTTCATGTCTTGTAATGCACCATCGTGCATATGCCCAGAAATTTCGGGGCGTCAGAAATGGAACAGAATCGGGGCGTTCATATGACGTCAGAAAGTCACGTGATCCTTTGACTGTGACGTCACAATAACGAATGTGAGGGGATATTTATTTAGCTTTGTTTCGTTTTTCGTTGGATTCGTTTATTTGTGTTGGTTTGTGTTTATGTTTTTTTTTACTCCCTTTCCTTATCGGATCTAGAAAAAAAAATAATATCGGACTAAACAGAAATACTGCTGTGGTTCTTTTTCTTGATCAAGCTCTCACCCCTTTTTAAAATCGAACCGTTTTCGAACAGTTTTTTTTTAAAATCATTTTTAGTAGTTTTCATGACTTTTTTGTGTTTTTTCAGGAATATGCTGTAATTTTCAAGTGGCAAACACCTAAAACCTTAAAGTATATGTCAATACAAACACAAAAATGTATGTGTCGAAAATTCCCACGGGGGAGGGAGGGGGGGTATACACCAGCCTCCGCTCTAGGACCTTTTCGAATTTAAATATGCCATTGCCGGAGCTATTGACAAAATAGCAAAAGATTAAAGTAAGAAATTAAACTTTCTTCAATTCCATTCGAATTTTTTAAAATAAAAATGATTTTGTTTTTTCTTACATTCTACTTTATCTGTTGTACAAGCATATTATTTAAAATATACGCATCTGATATCATGTTAAAAGATAAAAAATAAGCAAAATGACAGTGGCAATATTTTATCTCTCTTTCGCGGTTTTATATATTTCAAGTAGCACATTTGGTTTCTTTATTGAGACAGAATTTTTTATTTATCTTTTTTCTTCAAAATATCTAATATTTCGATTAAACTGTTTTATAAAACCTTCTTTTAAAACGATTGATTGTGAGTGAAAATAGCAAAGTTATAAGTACAGTTCTAACAAAACAAGACTTGTGATTTCATAGGTTTATATATATATAATTAATAATAATAAACAATAATAAAAAAACACATCCGTTAACAAACCTATCTTTTTTCTTGATATCTTAAAAGAAGCTGAATTGTCATTTTGTTAAAAAAACGCTTCTACATTCCAATGACCTAAAATCGTTAGCGAAGAATCTTCTTAAAACAGCATTCTTTCTCGAAATGAAGTTATTTAATCCTGCGTAACAAAATACAATTTTAACTATTTATAGATAAATTCTATTTAGAGATAAAAGTGGATTTTTTTTTCTATTTCCTTTAAATGTTGTTTACTTTTAACATAAGATGCCTTTAAGCTTAGGTTACGTTTCTTAAAATCAACAATTAAATTGTTGAAGTTTAACTGCTGAAAATGTTTGCTATTAAAACTATATTGGCTACAGAAGTAAGATGCATGGGTTTTCTATTACGTATTGGTAATAAAATGAATCAGATGTACCATTATTGATGTTTACTTTGTATATAATGGTGCATATTGAATTACAACAAAAAAGGTTCATGCGAAGGAAACGTTGAAATTTCTGCACATGAATATATGGTACACGTTGAACAATTATGAATGCACGTTTACCGAACTTTAATAGTGTTAATAGTCTTCTCCACCACTAACGCAGTTTTTTGTAGACGAATGTTTCAAAATACAAATGCTTAAAGTAATCCATTTCTTGAACTAATTAAAAACTAATTTTTAACTTCATCCTTGATCTCTTATTCGGAATAAAAACGTAAATATTAAGGTTTTTGTGACGAGTAGAGACAGCACTTAAATGTGTTACATAAGGAAATGGGGTCTTACATATATATCACGTGAAAAAAAAAGTGCAAGTTTTTCAATGTATTTGTTCAAGAGGGGAGAAAGTGTTCTATGTTTGTCGAGTTTTCTTGTCATTTTTATCTGCAGCGATAAGCCCATTGACAAATCGAACTTCAGTCAAAAGAAGAGTACCTCAGACACGTGTCTAAAACCTGGGTTGCAGCTGGTACACTCGTTGGAGAAGTAACACTTAGTCTGACCCATTACCACCCTGAGAGAAGATTGCACTAATATTTTGTTGTGGTAAGAACTTGCCAAAACTAGAAAAGCAAAATCATGAGTACAGAGTGGATGTCCAATGATTTTGCTCAAAACATTTTACTGTTTACTGATTTATGAAGATTTTTTTTTATCATTATGACATATGAGTCACCTGACACTCTTTGTTAATAATAAAGCTGAAAGTCTCTCTGTCTGTCTGTCTCTGTGACGCGCATAGCGAATAAACAGTTCGGCCGATTTTCATGAAATTTGGCACAAAGTTAGTTTGTAGCATCGGGGTTCTCTGAAACTTGCGAATGTCTCCAAAGATGTTTTAGATAATTTGCGACATATTTGACTCTTCTGAACTTGTCATGGATAAGACAAAAACAACAAAGAGTAGAAAACCAAATAAAAAATCCATTTTGTGTGCACCTATTGTATAAAATATTTCCAACGCAATTTAAGCATATCCATCGGTTAAATCAGGATTTATGTTAGAACTAGATGATTTCAACGAGAAGATGTTTTGTTAAATTTGAGCCACTACCTCAAAAATTTTTTCAATGTAACAGACTGAACAAAATATCTGAAAAAAAGAAATTCATTTTTCTTTTTCTTAAGAAACATTTTTTTGAGCAATCACGATTGCTTTTTGTTCTCATTTGACTGTTTTGAATTAATATCATTTTATTTTCCCGCCAGCACCCTCTGCCAGCACCACCGTCCGGTAGACAGGCCTCACGATGCTGCTTCTCTTGAGAAAACCATCTCCAGGTTGCGTCCATATCCTATGCACACACGATTACACACACATGCACAAACATGCCTGCGCACAGACACAAACACACACCCCTACACATACACACACTCATGCCTGCAGGCAGACACAAACACATATACCTACATACACACACACGAACGCCTACACACACGCGCGCTAAACGCACAGCACTGCATACACAACACGCACACACATGCATATATATACACATACACACGCACCCAAACACATGCGCCTACACAAACACACACGCGCATTCATACACACACACGCTCGTGATTGCGAAAAACATAATTTGAATTCAAGAAGCCCAAAATTCAAATTAATATAACTTTTTTTTTCTTTTTTTCAATGTTTATTGAATATTTTTTCCTTACATTATCTTTCATTATCTTATTTTTTAGCTTTTACAAGAAAGTAGGAATGAAAAGCATGTGGGCATAGAACTTCTCATGCCATTAATATCTTTTAACTCATCAAAGTCGCAATTTGCTCTGAGAAACGTAATAGAGATCTGTATCCCTTTTTTTCACTAGAAAGATACATTTACTTAGTTAAATGACTTTTACGAAGCTCATTAAGAGTTTTCCTTTAAAGATAATTAGAAATGGAATAATTTCACTTTTCTAAATTCTATAAGTTTCAAAAATTACGAAAAAAGTGAAGTGATAATCTTTCAAAAAATTGTTTGCGTTTTTTATGTTGTCAGCGACTAAATTAGTTTGTTGAGGAAAAAATAAGGTAATAAAAATATGTAAGTTTATCAATAAAAAAAAAAACTATATTCAATATTCTGTACGATGTTTGAAAAACCTCTTTTTAAACCTTTTTTGTCATCAAGATTTTAATTACTTTTTCGTTAGAATTGCTAAAAAGCAGATTTGAAAAATATATTTTTTTTTGCATAAATTTAAATAGATGTTATTTTATTCCATAGATGGAAAATATTTTTCTCATTTTTTTTTCTATTTCAAGTATTAGTTTTCTTTTTTTCTGTACTAATATAACAGCTTCCTTATGCAATGAAATTACAAAAGTAAAAAATTATCATATGGATTTTGATTTAGTGTACGGAGCTCATTCTTGAAAATAATGTCTTTCAGATGTTCTCCATTAGCGTCCTGAGCGGTGCAATGTCCTAAACGACGCGGACTCCTCTTGAAGGCCGTTTTCACATGTTGTACATTTTCAGGTGTACGCAGGCCTGAATTAATAAATGTTGGACCCCCCCCCCCTGAAAAAAACTAAGGCCCTTAACTATGTTAATGGAGTTATATGACACTAACGGCCTCGGGTCCAATAGTTCCCATTTAATCGGGTCTCGCATCTGTCCTGAATTTTGATAAATTGTAATCAATCCGTTGCAGATTCTAATCCACTTCGAGCTACCTTCCTCGCTCATCAGAGAGACGTATTTGACGTTTAGAACATTGATATACATGACAGTATACATAATGTTGACAGATATTGACGGCAACACAGTTAAAAACGGAGCAAAAAAACATGTAAAGGCCAATTGTCAAGTGCGGAAAAACCACTCTACAATTGCAATAACAATTTGTTATAGATCTTAATATTTTAAATTGCACATTTTTTTATCTTTACAATGGATACAAAGCTACTGTTGCCACAGTTATATTTTCACTAAATAATGTTGCTATTTAACATGTAATTGATTGGCAAGCATTACGTGGAGGACACCAAAAGTCAAACTTCTATAGTTTGCTGTATACTGTGCTTAATATTTTTGCCCTATTAATATGGAAATGACGAAACGTAGGAATTTTGGAAGTTGGAGTTTCAATGTAAAGGAAACGTATCTCATTTGTTGAGAAATAATAATTTAAACTTGTGAAAATCATTATATTGTCTAGGAATGGATTAAAATTTTCAATGTGAACGTTTTTGGTTGTGCGTCACCGACCTCGGTATCCTCGTTGGTTTTGGCCTTCTTTGTCACTCTTAAAAGCTCTTCTTCCAGTGAGTTCTGAGCTATGTGAGTTTAATAACTTTACTTCTGGAAAGAACTCTGGAACTAATCGGTTAAAATGTCTCCAGTGACTCGAGCTAAATTATTAGCACGCGAAAATGCAGTTTATTACTTGTAATCTGCAATCTTTAGGAGTTAGGATTTTAAAGGAGGGAAATATTTTGTGTGTTTGCATTGCCGCATCCGCGTAAAACCGAAACTCATCCGCGTAAAATAAAATGAAGGTGTCAAATCTTAAACCGCGTATAATCGAAACCGCGTAAAATGAACCCGCATAAAACGAGGGTCTACTGTATATAGGGACATTTCACGAAAATGCTTCCATTTTGACTTGCACATGATAGTTCATATATTTAGTTAAAAAATAACAATTTTAAAAGAAAAATAACAACTTTTTTGCTTAAGAAATCTGACATAAGATTGTGATTTCTTATGCAGCAGAATTGTGTTCATTTCCTTTTGAAGTTTCATTTGAAATGAAATATCTGAGCAGTCACTTGCGGGGAAAAATGACCATTTTCCGTGAAATGGCCGCAGGGCGCTTAGTACATTTCTTTCATAAACCATACAGTTAAAGCACTAATTATATTACTTTTGTGAAACATAAAGTTTCACATTTGTAATGATAGTAAACTCAATGAATAACTTGAATCCTTTAGCTTCAAATACACCCTTATTCCTTTTAAAAATGTAGTGAACAAATCTCATTTACAATGGAACAATATTCTTTTCACTCTCAAAATTTAGTAAGGAATATAGGATTTATATTTTCTTCTAAACACATTGATTGTAGATATGTAGGGGAATGGGTGTAAAATGAAATATTGAAATATTTACTCTGACTTTAGCGCCTTCGATTTCGTAATATTTTAACTATGTAATAACACATGTAGTTTATTCCAGTCAAGAAAAAAGTACCCCTGAAAATAAAAGAATATATAAAACAAGAAATTTTCAAAAATTGGTTACTCATATTGAAATATTTGTTGTAAATCAAAAATAATATTTATTATTTTTAAATGGTAATGTTCTTGTTATTGGCATATTAAATATAATTGGGACCTACAAATATATTTAGTGTAGTAATTATTTTTCCAATATTAAGCTTAAATGTATTTTGAATGCTTCGTACAGTTAGTGTATGCGGGGCAAAGTGGATATTTTCGTTTCATTTATTTTTTTCAATATACTATCAAATCACTTACAAATTCATTTTTTGTTTAAGTTCCTTCATTTCGTAATTCCCTTACTCATTCATTCACTTATTTTTCTTACTGACTCACTATTTTATTATTATTATTTTTTTAATTTTGTCTCAATTATTAACTTACTTATTCATTTCTTCGTTTATTGTTTCATTTCCTTTTTAATCATTCATTTATTCTCAAAGATATTTGAGATATTCAAAAACATCTTTAATAATCGAATAGAAAATATTTCATAAAAAATATTTAATTTTTCGCTTTGCTCGATGAAAAAAAATAAAAATTTTTAATAGTTTTCTTTTTTTTTTTTGAATGTACAATTTTATTCCCAAAAATAATGAATAATATTCCAATGAAAGTTTAAAATAAAATACAGTGTACTTTCTTTATTTACCGTAATTTTCCAAGCAAATTTTCAATTTTTTCCTTTTGAAAAAAAAAAAGTTATCGTAACTATGTCACTTTGCCCCACATTTCCCTGCAATACACAAGTTAATTCATGTAGCTACCTTTCTGTAAATCGGGCTTCACCTTTCGGTTATCTTTGATGCACGAAAACCTATATCGGAAGCATCAAACTATTGAAAGTCGCATTCTAGTATCTAATCTAACTACATTTCAATCGACTCTTTATTCTTATCCAATTTAATGCTTATCGTATTGGGCAACGTTTAAAAGCATTTTATTCAATTTGTGTTTTAATTTTAAGTCTGCAGGAAAAGCATACATTTCAGTCAAACAACGAATGTTTTGGTGCTGATTTATTTAAGTCTATAAAACAATTTAAATTATTAAAATGTGAAAGGGAACATGTGTTTGGCATTTTTATGTTATGCCTGAGATTTATTGCATTCCTTGTCATCATTATTATCATTATTTTCAATTTACATTAGAGTAGAAATGCTTTCATTGATTCAAGTAATTTAAATCACTGTTAGTAGGACAGTGGTGTTTGTCAACGTCGTTGAATTGGGGTTGAATTTAATTATATTTGTTATCTATAATAACAACAATAGTAATAATCAAAATTTATTATTGTAGTAATTATTGATATTATTTTTTTAAATAATATCAAATATTACTGCCATCACAAATTATAATTATTATTTACAGTAATAATAGTAATTATAGTTATGTTAGTATAATGATAATAATAGTAATATAATAATAACTATTATTATTATTATTACTGTAATGCTATGACACTAACCCCTACTACTGCTAACAATGATAATAAGAATAATAATAAAAAAAGTAATAAAATAATAATTATTACTACTGCTAATGTAATGGCAGCAGCAGCAATTTTTATTACCATCGTTTAACGAAAATGATCATAATTACTATTTCTGTCATTACTATTATTATTGTCCTTATTATTAAAAAAATATAATTTTTTGCTTTTTGAGATAAAATTGGTTACTTCGCATGTAATAAAAGTTTTTGTTTTTTAGTTCTTCCCTACTTCTCTCACTTCGTTTTCTTTCTTTTTTTTTGGGGGGGGGGGATCAATTTAATTCAGTCAATTTTTTTTTTCGTACTCGTTATTATTTCCATTGATTTTCGAAATGTTACATAACGTTGACGGCTTGGTTACGGTAACTAAGAATGATTATTTTAAATTAAATCAAACTTCATTATTTCTTTATTAAAGATTTTATTTATTTTATTTTATTTATTTATTTTTATTTATTTATTTTTCATTTATTTATTTATTTATTTATTTATTTATAGAAATGTTTTCTTATTTATTTTTGCCTCACAAATGTATAATTATTTTCAACTTTACAAATTTTTGATACAATTGTAAATATTTCTCGGTGTGTTTGATGATGTATGTATCATGGCATAACTGTTGAAGTTTTCCCATTTATCGATTTCCTTTGATACAAGACTAGTGGGATTAAAAATAATCTGGAAACATATTCTAAAAATTTTGCAGAACTATAACTATAAGAAATGTTGGGTTATTGAGTAATGGGGCATAAAAATGTTAAAAGAGATAAAGGAAACCTAAAATAAAAAATAGATACATTTTTCCTTGCCATCTGTTTACAACTTTTGGTTGCAACAGCTTTCAATTAGAGCTATTGAATATTTTACATTCCTCTAATTAATATCTTTACGGATAAAAGCAATGGTGAATTTTAAATATATGCTACGGAATGAATAATTCATGCCTAACCTGGTGGGGCTGCTCCGAGGAATAAAATTGAGCTTTGTGTTGAAAAAGTCTCCAAAGTGCCAAAACTATGCAAATTTAAGTAAAGTGCACAAGTTTGAATAAATCGGCCGTTTTGTCGTAACAGGTTTATGAAAAATGGCTCTTAAAGGTAACTTTTCTTTTCTTCGGAGGACGATTTCAACTGAAATTTTAGCTATCACTTGTACATTATTTTGTTATTATTTAAATCATTATAAATAATGACCAATACAAAATAATCTACACTTTTGGAAACAGTTTAGTCATTGCAATGTTTTAAGAATTGTAAGGAATTCTTTAGATTCAATAAATAGTGTTTTCTATTTGCTGGAAAAATATTTCTGGTGACTTTCAGAATGTGGAACAGAATTTTTCGAAAATATGTATGTAACTTAGTTAAAATTTTTGATTCAGTTGCATATTGCTGCAGTATTGTTACCTAAGTTTTGTGTAATAAATTACATGTACAGCAAATATTTTGGTCAAAATCTTTTGAAGCTTTTGAAGAGGAAAGCTTTTAAAAAGAAGTAGATTAAGTCAGAATACTGAATAGGGAAGAAGATTTATATTTAATAAACTTATCCTATATGTTTACTAGTTCAATCCTATAGCGAATTGATTATATTTGTGTGAAAGTATTATCAAATTTCGAATATTTTTTAACTAGTTGGAGAAAAACATATAGTTAAAGAATTAAAGAACAAACTAAACTGGTTTAAATTAATAATATTAAATTTAAATAAAATGTTAAATGCTTGAAACAAAATATAGCGAACATATTTCTTAATTATCATAGACTATTAAGCTCACAACATTTTTAAAAAAAACTATGTAAGTGCTTTTTTGTCATGTCTGTCAGTCAACAATAGTTCAACAGTATTCCTTTTACGTCTTCTTCTCACTTTTTATAGTCGGTTTCAGAATTGCTGATGTTCTGAGGAAGAGTCAGAAACATCAAATATGTAAGAAATGAGGATGGCAGTAAACACGAACCACAAATCTAGACTTGAAAATTCTGTAAATAAACGACGAGTCTGGAGCGAGATTTCAGATAAAATTTATTTTAACTTCTTAAGAACCAACGACGCATCAGAAAAGCATATTCTTTCGCCAACGTTTGACTATAGCAACCCTCGCGTCTTTTGCTTTTATAGGGAGAAATTTATCTCTTGCCAGTTTCCACTGTAACATAACTAAACCGAGAAATATTTCATCTGTAAAAACTAATAAAATTATATGTTTTTATTGTTTTTTAAGTAAAAATAGTACTTTTCTAATTTGAACCTTTTATCATTTTCAGATGTTACAGTTTTACTTCGCATTGCCAGCTTGGGCCTACAAGAGACCATCTTTCTGTGATCAGGTAAGATTTTTTGTATTCAAAAGTCTTGTTTTTGAGCACATTCAAATACCATTATGAGGTGATAGTAGTTTTTAAATAGAGGCAGGGCCTGATTACTGAATAGGTCAACTAGGCCGTGGCCTTGGGCTCCCACCAATTAGGGTCCTCCAAATGCCTAAAACTGTTCCAACCAATGGCTACAAAGGAGCCCCCTAATAACTTAATCGGGCCCTACAAACAAGCACACTTTGTCAACACTATCAACTTATGGATTTTTAGCTATCCTTGGCCTAAAATTTTAGATGTCTTCACTGATGAAACATATTAAGTAAAATCTTTATTTATTTATTTTTTCAAAGTTTTATGATAACATTAAATACTCTGCTATTCCATCCGAGTACTGCAGTTTCGTGCTGTTTAACACTCATCAGCCCGGAATAGGAATCACGTGAGCTGGAGGCGAAAAATCTCTTAAGGGAGCCAAGAGAGTCAAACTGGTAGCTAATGCAGAATTAGCACACCAGATGAGCGACCGCAGCAATGGTGCGGTTCAACTCAAAGATTAATGGCAAAGCATGGTATTTTGTAGTAGGTTACCGCCCTAAGCCAGGGCTAAGGCAGAAATACGTAAAATACTTGGTTTGCTAATTCTGCGTATGGAGTGTATAGAGTTTATTTATGAATTTCAAACTCTTTTTTTTTTTCGAATGTTATTTTTTGATAACCTATCATTGGAGGCATGGTGTGTAAACAAACCTTTTCCCAATATGTCCCAAAACTAAAGTTCACGATATTTTTTTTCCTTTAAGTCCTAGTCCAAGAATCCTGAATTTTATTTGTCGCTCAAATTTATTATCTTTCTCTGAATCAATTTATTTTTATGTGACAAAAAAAAGAGGCGCCTCTCTATATGATCTCTAATAGGTATTCGACGTTTTTATCCTGTAACGTTAAATAACTATAATCAAGTCAGATTTTTAAATATGTTTCCAAGACACATCGTTCTAAATGTTTTGTTTTCTCGCTATAACAATCCCTTGTGTTATATTTTATTTGACATTTGAATTTGCGGTAATTAGATCGGCAACCTGTGACTGAAAATGAAATTCCCGCACTAACAAAAACTGTTTCGAAACTATTCACTGTTTTTGGGAATCTATTCCAAAAATAAGGCCTGCATCGGCGCCATTTTCTTTCCAACGACGTCCTATTCCTCCTCGGTGGCATCGGTTTCAATAAGTTTATATGACCCTGGATCTAGATTTTGAATGCATTATTCAGATATGAGTTCTATGAAGTGAACATTTTATTGGATCTCGTCGGAGACGCGAGCGGAATAAGAAAATTTCGTTTCTTTTACCATTTCTGGATGGCCGCATGTTCTTGAATCGAAATGAGGCTGTATGAAATGGAGTCTTTTGGATGAAAAAAAATGTTTGCTTGAAAATTCAAGCCAGCTCATCAGTCGTTTTGCTCTGAATTACATAGCTAACTAGAATGACATCTAGACCCACGTTTCTCTAGCCTTTTTGACCCGTTAACTGACAAACAATTTTTTTTAAAAATTTCCGGTCCGGTGATGCTCTTGCTTTTCTTCTTTACTTATTTTTTTTTTTTTTTTGCAAAAAAAAAAAAAGAAAAAACAAAAAAAAAAAGAAAACTTTTATTTGTAACTCTCACCCCTCTACTTTTATTTTTTTATAATGTTTTTTTTTTATTATCAAAAAATCAATTATTTATAATTAATAAACTTTTGACTCGCGGAATGTTGTGGGAAAAATTAGCGAGAAAGTAAGAGTTTATTTTTCTTTTTTGAAAAATCAATAAACAAATTAAAAAAAATAATTGATAAAACCTTACTTGATATTAAAGAACTATCCCGAAACATTTAAATGTAAAGATAGTAGATACATAAATATTTTAATAACTATGCATCAGTAATTAAGAGTTTGAGAAAAATCATAAACAATTTTGAAAATTAATCTCAATATTCAAGCAAAATTTGTCAAATAAAAGATTATGTTGGCTTTTTTTTTCCTCTTTTCATTTCTTTTTTTTTAAATCGTGAACGAGCAAACATTTCTGAGTACCGGTATTAATTTTTTATAGACTGGTGCCGGTCCGCCGAACCACCGGATGAAAATCTCTGATCTGGAAGGTCCATCTTCAAATGTTAAAAAACGAGCTGATGTATGCATCACATGACTTCCTTTTACCCCAATTTAATGTTAATTCCCCCATTATTGGCAATTTTAATATGATTCAATAGTGAACTCGCTAAATATCACCAACAATAGCCAAATTGAAACCAGATTTTTAAAAAAAATCGCCGAATTTGTCACCAAGTTAGCGACAAAACTTGGTGACCAAAAGACTGGCGACTGGCCAAGTGCCCACCAAATAATGACACCACTTGAGTTTGCATCAAAATTAACAATGATTTTCCCGCAAAAAGGTGCAAAAGACTCCTTTAGAAACACCCAAATGCAACCAAAAGGAGAGGTGCACACCTAGACCCAACTAGAAGTCTACGTTCCAAATTTCAACTTTCTAGGACGTTCTGATCTTGAGTTATACGACATACATATGCACATCCGCACATACATACGTAAATACGGACGTCACGAGAAAACTCGCTGTAATTAACTTGGGGATCGTCAAAATAGATTTTTCGGGTGTATATACGTTCTTAGGCACTTATCCACGTGTGATCGGGTTGAAAAAAAACAAAAAAAAAACTCAACATTCATTCGGGGGTGAGCAAAATTGAAATTAGGGCCGATTTTTGAGTGAAATTTTTTCGCGAATACAATACTTACTTTTTTGTAAAAGGAAGTATAAAATGAAACGTGAATAAAGTTCGAGGTTAGTAGCATTGCGAAAACAACATATCGAGAAATATTCTCATCTTATAAGTAAAGTAAAGGAAAGGAGAAAACAAACTAATGTGTTTACTTCCGCCATAAACAGCGTTTAGTGAGTCGAGAGCTCTCCCCATTTGCTGCCACTTCTATTGCGTCATACATTAAGGGCTATGAGTGGTCGAAAGAAACGACGGCCTTCAATGGTTGGACATCTAATGGGAGTTACGGAATGGATGAGGAGGACAAGCATTTAAGAAGGTTTTTTTCTTTTTTATTTTTTTTTTACAAAAAGAAAATAAAAATGTAATTTTTCCAATAATACAGCAAAAAAGGCTTGGAATCAAACTCCGTTTGCCTACTTGACATAAACTATTGACTTTTTATTAATTTATATATTTACTATTCGCAAGCACTAAACTTATAATAAAAGTAATAATAATAATTATTATTATTATTATCATTGTTATCATTTCATTAATATTACTTTTACTTTATTGATATTATTGTGTTAACGTTACTTTTATAAAATTATTCCTCTTATTTTGATACAGTTGTAGTTGCATAAACTTACCTAACTCGTAATTTAATCCACCTTAACGCAAAATTATCCGTTATTTTTTTTAAATTACTGATTCTATTCACAAAATCGTTAACAGTTTTAAATGTCTTTTCAAGTATCGTTGATTATGTGTTCCACGACACTTCGTCTGACGATAATCTCTGCTTATGATCTTTTTTTTTTCTTTGGTGCTGGACTATGCGTTCTAAAAATAGATCGTATGTAAAGACAACACCGTATTTCATCAATAATGGTTAAGGGCAATCAATTTCTCAACAATTGAGGGCGGAAAGTATTTTGAAAGTGGGTTAAGGAAAATGAACGGTTTAGCTTTGACCACAAAAATTCCTTTTAATGGTTGTTTGGAAAATCAAAGAAGCTAAAGCTTGTTAAGAATATTGGCAAGAATCTTATGGTAGTGATTGGACGTAAAAATTCAATTCAAAACTACAAAAATTAAATCATAATTCTCTGATTTTATTTATCGACCCTCAGACGATATTGAATTGGAGGTTCATATTTCCCCCCAAATATCCATTCTCCATTTTTCTTCCTTTACGAAAATATATTTTCATTTTTATTTGGTAACTAATTTACAATGAGGCTCTGTATGCTAGATATGGGAGGCATTCACAATGTGAACTTTTTTAAGAGAAAACTTTAAATAATAAGCTTTTAGAAACTTTTGCTGTTAGGAAGGCGGATAAAAAAAAATACGATCATATTTAATTTGTCGAATCTGAAATCATACAAATGTGGGATTTCTCGTGATGTTTTGTTTCAGTTTGTAATGAATAACTGCAATTATTACCTCGTTCTTGCGCGTTTGAACTTTGGAAATACAAACAGAGAAGTGACCAGTAAAGAATGTAGACTCGTGTTCCTTTTCCGTTTTCACTTCAACTTGCTTTTCATCTTTCTTTTTGGCTTACCTTTAGCGAATGCCGTCCAACAGTCGCCTGGAGTATTTTAATATTCTTAACGAAACTTATACTGTATTAGAGCGCGTTTTTCTACTCTACCAGATGGATGTGGTGAACTTTCAAAACAGTAGTCACTCTTTTCATTTTAATTGCTTGTAAGTTTAATTCTACGAATTCGTCATTTCATAAGACATCCCACAACCCTCACTCCTTTTACTCATATTGTGTACTGTTCAAATTAACTATTATAATCGATATCAAATAATTTCAACAATTTTCTAAAAACTCTCTGATCAATTTTGGTACCTAATTCGTTCAGAATTTCCATCATTTTCCGTCTCACTTTGTTTTGTTCGTCATACGTCAGATGCAAAAGTAATTTGTTTGTATTTTGCACTTTTAGTTCTGGGCTATACTTTTAAGTTCAGCTTCTTTAAGTTGTTCAATTTTCTGTTTTGGTATAATCTAACGTTTGGTCATTAGAAAATGTTGATATTCCGTAATGATCATAGTTACTATTAGACTGACTGATAATAATTTCAATTTTAATTTGATAGCATTATTTAGGTCCTCTATGTAGGTTGTTGGCTGCATTGTCCCCAAAATTCTAATCAACCGGTACATCATATAGCGCAGATCTCTTGAAATGCTATGGTACGGATGAGTTCATACGTACACGTTACATATTCTGCTCTCTAAAGATTCTTTTGAGGGGAAGAAGGGGGCTTTTAGAAAAGGAGATCAAGGAGAAAATGACCATCTGAGTCAAAAAATACATGGGAAATTTTAAATAAAACTTCTAGTTGGTAATAATTTGTACATTATGCGCTTGATCTTATCTCATTCTCCTTTACATTGATGTTTTCTTTCTAAATGCGCGCCCGCAAACTTTGATTTTTTTTATGAATGGTGACTGTTGTGGACATGTTTCTGGCAGCACTTAAACAATAATTTAAAAACATAAAAAATTTCCTTTATTTCACCCACACCAGCAGTACTTTTCTATTAACCTCGATAAAAATTAAATCATTCCCGACAGCGAGGCAAGCATACTGAACCGTTTCAAACAGAAAAAACGCACCGAATATTTCAAAAAAAAAAAAAAAACGAGCTGATGTGTGCATCAAATGACTTCCTTTTACTCCAATTCAATGTCTTTTCTCCATTATTGGCAATTTTAATGTGATTCAATAGTTTACTCTCTAAATATCACCAACAGTGGCCAAAGTAAAATCAAATTTTTTAAAAAAATCGCCAAATTTTGACAAAACTTGGCGACCAAAATTAAGGTCAATTTTTGAGGGAAATTTTTTTCGCGAATACAATACTTCCTTTTTTGTAAAAAAAAGTAAAAAAAATCTAGGAGAAAGGAGACACGCAGTGCCGCCGAGAGCCAAGGCGGGCCCCATGTCAGTTTGGTCACCGGGTCAGGTTTTGGTCTTTCCGTAAAACTCTTCTCCATTTGCGAACTGAACCCTCTCAAGAGGCGGGCTCCTAGTTTCCGACATTCCTCACATGGTCTCACGTCAGCCCTATGCATGCGCCATAAAAACTCAGGTAATTCAACTCAAAAAAGGAATACATCAGCGCGGTTCAGATACATTAAATATCTTGAAGAAAACGATAGAGAAAAGGCCATAGTGTATGAGTTTGCGTTTTATAAGTAAAGCTATGGATGATCAAAAATCATTTCAAATTTAAAATTCTAGCACTATAATAACATTATTTTACACATGTATGAGAGCACGATTGCTTGGTGTCGAACAAGTGTCATGTGACACTTTGTCTGCATGTGTGGGTGCTGTTCCATAATTTTGAAAATCTTATAGTCATCGTCTTGCAAGCACAATTTCATTTCTGATCTAAATTGTTAATGTTTTTTCCTCATAACACTTAGGGTAGCGTGAGCAGTAAATGAACCCTTTAGCACGATTTCATTTTCTGAAACACATAATAATGTTAAAAACTGCAACGTTTCTTTTGTGACATTAAAAGCAATTTCATTTCCATGTGTAGCATTTTTTTAAATACTTGGAGGACTTTCGTGGTTCCATTTCAGTTTTTTTTTTTCTCTGAGGGGATTAAAGAGAAAATTAGTGCATCAACTTAGCAAATGAGCACGTCTTTCTTGTGGAAAAACACAACATTTTCTAGTCTTTTACTTCCTTTTACGAAAAAGGAAGTATTGCATTCGCAAAAAAATATTTCACTCAAAAATCGGCCTTAATTTCCATTTTGCTCACCCCCGAATGAATGTTGAGATTATTTTTCAACCCGATCATACGTGGATATATGCCTAGGAACGTACAGACACCCGAAATATCCATTTTGACGATCCCCGAGTTAATTACAACGAGTTTTCTCGTGACGTCTGTATGTACGTATGTAAGTTCGTATGTGCGTATGTATGTCGCATAGCTCAAGAACGTAATGTCCTAGAAAGTTGAAATTTGGTACTTAGCCTCCTAGTGGGGTTAGTTGTGCACCTCCCTTTTTGGTTGCATTCGGATGCTCCAAAGGGGGTCTTTTGCCTCTTTTTGAGGGGAAATCATTGTTAATTTCGATGTAAACTCAAGTGGATTTATAATTTGGCGGACACTTGGCGATATATCGCCAGTCTTTTGATCGCCAAGTTTTGTCGCCAACTTGGCAATTTGTTTTTCTTTTCTTTTCTTTTTTTTTTTTAATTTGGTTTCAATTTGGCCGCTGTTGGTGATATTTAGAGAGTAAACTATTGAATTACATTAAAACTGCCAATAATCAGAAAATGACATTAAATTGGAGTAAAAGGAAGTCATGTGATGCACACATCAGCTCGTTTTTTTAATTTACAGAATTAATAGATTGTTGCATATTCAGTGGCGTATCCAGGGGATGTGATTGCGGATATATCTCCCTCCAAAACTAAGAAATATTCCTTTTTTGATCACAGACAAGGGAAGGAACTTCCATATCCACCTCCGAATTTTTCTGAAAATCACTTTTGAAACTTTATTTTAGAAACATTACAGATTTTTGCCTCACTGGGGTGTTTTCATTGACTGGTTGGAAAACCCATTATTCGACCAAGTTCTTTTACTGTAATAAAATCATCTGTCGTAAAATAATAACCTTCACGATGTTTTCAACATAGTTGTATCAACAGACGCTGCTGCGAAAGGAAATCATTTTTCTGTATCGTAAGTGAGGAAAAGCGTTAAGAACTTAAATCGACATTTCATTTTTTGCAGCAAAACTGTACGCGTACGATTTTCTTTTGTACCGATCGACGCAGTATTAAAATCGATGAATCTGGAACGTATCGGAACTGAGGCTGCATTCAGCGTGAATGAATAACGAGGCAGATCGGGAAAAGAGAAATAAAAAAGAAATTCGAAAAAGTGTGAAGGAAAAAAATGTTGCTAAAAGGGATTCAGTGCCAGTAGAAAAACGTAAGGATAAATATTACGAGCATGATTCTGTTTCAATGGCAAGATGCGTTTCTTTATGAAATTGAATTTCTTTCTCAAAAGCAGAATAAGTTTTTTTAAAGAAAAACATCCAGGCTACTTTTAATCCTTAGAGGACCATAAACTCTAAAGGGGAAACATTGAAATTTGAGGTTTAATCGGAAAAAAAAAGAATCAATATATTTTTAACCAGAGTTTTTTCTGCTAATTATTGAGATTCTAATGTATTAAATAACGTGAAATTTTGATGATATATGTTACATAATTGCCCTTAAAGGTTAAAAAAGATAGTTTTAAAAATGAACGGGGTTTAATTTATGCATCGGAAAGTTATCCAAATTGTGGCATATCATTTTGAAAATGTAAAGTATTTTTGGAGAGGACTATTTACACCTTGTTGCGAAAAGTATAACGCCTCTTGTAAATGATTCTGTTTAAACATAAAGTTTAAAATTACGTTTGATTTAATGGTACGAATTTTAAAAACTAAAACTTACAATTTTTAATATTCGTTTTTCACTTAATATTAAATTTTTTAATTGTACACATACACTCCCTAAATTATTTTTCACATACGCTTTCTAAAATATATTTCGTCTCGTATATCAAAATGCCAAACCTTGTCACAAGGGTAGCATACTCGACACAGAGATAGTTTTAGCGAAATGTCATTAATTAATGCACGTTAAAGACATCAATTTCTCCGATATATATATATATATATATATATATATATATATATATATATAAAGAAACACTATCATATACTGTATTTATAATCTGGACAAGTCAACCAAAATGAACTTCACTACTCAGTTCAATAGGCGCCATAGGCTGCTCTATGATACTGGTAGCAATATAAGGATTAAACAAGAAAGTTTTTTTTTTTTTTAAGAACGAAAAAATGAAAAAATCCCAAAATATCCTGGGGTCCCATCAGGGGGTACTCTCCAATGGTAAGGAAAAACTATGAGATGTTTCGTGAGTGCTGCTGTCGAAATTGCCTAAAAATCTGCACTAGTCCCCGACATCTCACAAAACTAGCCATAGGGGTACTGAAAGTTCAGAATATCAGTATTACAAGAAATAAGAACATTGAACCTTTTACAAACGAAAAATACAAGTTTGATATAAAGAAAATAGAACAATATTTCAACTACAAGAGAGGGTATACCAGGATATTTTGGGATTTTTTCATTTTTTCGTTCTTAAAAAAAATTTTTCTTGTTCAATCCTTATATTGCTATCTCATATATATATATATATATATATATATATATATATATATATATATATATATATGGATAATCTATATTTTTAGGCTGAATGGTGGATAAATGGCATTTCTTTCTATCTTCCGGTTATCTGTTTGTTTTCAAACCAAGGTAGGGCATCTACTGTTGTACAAAATTACTTGATGTACATTTAATTTTTTCTTCATACGAATATTTTCGTTTTTTTTCCTTTTTTGAGCTTTGATGAACATTTTTTATAGATCGCACTCCAACCTCAGCTTGTAAGTGATTTACTTTGCCTTTGTAACTGTCCCACAGTCACACAACAACGTATCCTTGAATATCTGCTCTAAAAAGGATCAAAAATCCTCAAGTTGTGTGTCAAAACTTAATCCGAAATTTGCAGTTACATAAAGATTTGATAATTCACACCGGTTCTTTCTTGCTGTCGAGATTTCTTCTCGCCAGTTAGTTTAAGTAAACTTGGTGACAAAAGCGATTTAAAAGTTCTTTCCAACTGTTGAAAATAGATAAATTAAATAAATTAGGCCAGTCTGAGGCCATTTAAAAGTTCTGGGGAAGTATCATTACGGGTAACTATGCGTTTTGAAAAGATTTTTCCTAACGTACTGTCAAAGGCTACTTGTAAACATTACAAAATGTACAACAATATACTTTTTTCCACAAAAAATGGAGAAAAGACGAGGGAAGTTTTCGATTTTTCAATTTTATTTTTATATGATACAGTAACATGCATGAACATCAGAGGTGAAAAAAATTTTGCGATACGATAAGTAGATTTTTTTAAATTAATTTTTAAAGTTCAAGCGCTTGTGACGTCAAAGGGCATAGGAAGTGACGTCATGCGCTCTTCTGATAGGGGAAAAACCGAAGGACGTGCATTCGACTTCGAAGACGAAACGTAAAAGGCTTATCTCCTCGCATTTAACTCTTCGCGTTTCTGGAACACTAAACCTCTCATCCTCTCTGAAATATTCGAATATCATCATTGATGTTACTTGAGGAAGATTATTTAGATTGTGCTTTAACGAATCGGGCCTCCATAGTGTGTTCAAAAGGATTATTGAATTTCTAAAAAATAAAAATATCAGCGCGCTCAAGATGTCCGTAGTGAAAACAAGGGATCTTCGGCGGAAGGCTGCCCATTAGTGCCCTGTGACGTAAGCTCGTGACGTTTCAGAAGAGCGCACTTTTGCGCATGGATTTTTAAAAATTCATTAAAAATCAATCACGGTGTTTTAAAATTCGGCGATGGTGAATTTTTTAGTTTTGAGGGTCAATTAACAATATCTAATAGTCAAAATATGAACATTTAATAGGTTGCAACTTCCCTATTATACAAGCTGCCAAAATATTGATACTTAAACTTGTGTGGTTTTATTTAATCTAAGCCTAATTTAATGAAAAAATGCTGGATTAATATGTTATTTTCCTTTTAGCATTAGTTGCTCGTGAAAAATTGCAACTCTTTTCGGCATTTAATTTTTCAGGCAAATATTATCCCAAAAATTCCATCTATGCCAACTGCATGTTTGTTTACACTATTTTTAGAAACATTACACATTCTTTCGGATCTTTTCCTTAATTGACCCTACCAATCCCTTTTTTTCTCCCGCTCGGATGCAAAAGGCTATCCATAAAAGTGCTCTCTGGGAAAGCTCCCTTTTCTAAATAGATTCCACTCTGCCGGACATCAAGATAAGGCCGGATGCTCCCGGATATACCATCGCCAGTATCGATCCCTATCTTCAAAGACATTAGCCGTTGCGAGGAAAATAGGACATCGGATAAAAATGGCCTTTCCGCTTCCACCGAGCTCGCCAGGATAGTATAAAAAAAGATGCTTTTAGGAAGGGTGTTAGCTTGCCACAGCCGGATATCAAAATTTAATTATTCCTTTATCTGATGCTGGAGTTTTGAACTTTTTTTCAGTTACAGAAGAATTTGTGGGATGTAATTAGGTTTTTTTTTTATGGTGTATGCGGCTTTTTAGTTTTGTGGTTTCGATAGATTGGGATTTTAGTTGAAATAGTTTTCAGAGAAATAGTTTTTGATTCTTCATATTCCTCAGGGTTTATAGCATGCGATTCTCGTTTCAATTTATTTTGTATTTTTTTTCAGTAGGAAGAGCTTTGAGGAAAAAATGTATGTTTTCAAAAAATCTGAAATATAAAAGTACAATATATTTAATCAAAGTGTTTATTTCTTAGTAATTGTCGAATATTTGAGGTATTCAATGGTTATTAACACCGTTTTACATACAGATACGCTTGCTCAATCACACACAAGCACAATTATGTAAGAGTACAGTAACTATTTAAAGATTTGGAACAAACATCAATTAAAGATCTTTTCTAAGCGAGAAATAAAGAGATTTAAATCGAGTTTTTCTTCATTATTCTTACATGTTCCATAGCGCTCAGTTCACAGAAAATTTTGGGCTTTGATTTTTAGTATAAACTTCTTTTCTGTTTCTTATATAGTTTGGGCAACCTTAACTTGGCAGCATTGTGAAGGCTACACAAATCCTAATCACAGTTTTATGACGTTGCCACATTAGGTTTTTCCCAATTTTTGACAAATAAATAAATAAAATATTCCGAAACAAAACAAATAATTTATGATACCAGTTAGAATACCAAAACAGTTTTTTGTCTTTCGTTTTTTTTTTTTTTTCTCTTTTTGTATGTGTGCTGTGTAGAGGCTTTTTAACTAGAAACAAGTTTTAATTTCTTCCTCATGAGCTAATTTTAAAGTATTTAGGGTGTTAAAATGATTTAATTAAAATAAGTAAATTAAATATTCCTTTTTTATTTCATGTGACCACCATATAAACCCTTTTTGGAAAAAATTGATTGACTCACTTTGATTTGTTAGACAGAAATTTATATCAGATTCGATTCTTTCACAGAGCCTAGTGTTCAATTTCTTTCCCTCTTTTTACTTCCTTTTACAAAAAAGGAAGTATTGTAATCGCGAAAAAATTTTCACTCAACAATCGACCTTAATTTTCATTTTTCTCACCCCCAAATGAATGTTGAGTTTTTTTTTTTCGAACCGACCACACGTGGATGTATGCCAAAAAACCTACAGACACCCGAAATATCCATTTTGACGACCCCCGAGTTAATTACAACGAATTTCCTTTACGTCCGTATGTACGTATGTATGTGCGTATGTACCTCGCATAACTCAAAAACGGTATGTCCTAGAAAGTTGAAATTTGTTACATAGACTCCTAGTGATGTCTAGTTATGCACCTTCCCTTTTGGAGGTATTCGAGTGTTTCTAAAGTGGTCTTTTGCCCCTTTTTGGGGGGAAATCATTGTTAATTTCGATGTAAACTCAAGTGGTGTTATAATTTTTTCGGATACTTGGCGATATATTGCCAGTCTTTTGGTCTCCAAATCTTGTTGCCAACTTGGCGACAAATTTGATGTTTTTTTTTTAAATTTTAACTTTGGTTTCAATTCGGCCACTGTTGGTGATATTTAGAGAGTAAACAATTAGATCACATTAAAATTGTCAATAATGGGGAAATGACATTAAATTGGAGTAAAAGGAAGTCATGTGATTCACAAATCAGCTCGTTTTTCCGAAATGTTAAGCTTTAAGGTAAGCTAACACCCTAGGTTTCGAGAACAAAAATAATTTTGAGATTTTGAGAAATTTAGCTAGCCTTAGTGTAATTTTTTCTACATCCGCAAATGTTTTTTAAATCGGTGAGCTATGGAGGAAACTAGAAGAAATTTACTAAACTCAAATGCAATGCTTATACATTTTTTCTTTCTTGATTTTTCTCATAACACGTTTTCAAAGCTTTTATTTACGCCGAAAGCTCTAGCGAAAAAATATTAATTTAAAGATTTGAAACTTTGCAAACATATTAAACATATTACTGTGATATAAACCTCGAAAATTTAATGTTAATGCAATATGCGGCTTTGAAATTATGATCAATTAAATTTAGAGGACAAAAAGCACGCTTTTCGGGGAGAATTTTCAAACATTTACCCATAAAATCTGTTTTTAGTTAATGATTTCCAAATAGGAGGGACATACCACTCTCTGATATCTAACAAAGAGATTGACACAAAAAGTTTTAAAAATTAGGAAGAAGAAAGTGCACTGGAAGTGTTAAGGAAATGGTAGCTTTATTTATAGAAATGTTTTTTTTATTAAAAAAAACTATATAAAATTATTTTTTTAACAAATAAGTATCCAAAATGTGTTATTTATGTCATATTTAATAACCGTACAAAGTATTAGAAAGGTGCAACGAATATTGAAGAAAAAAAATATTTAGGGTGTTCGCCTACCTCAACGTGAGGCTGTGAAGTTTCCTAGTCGTGTTCTTTCGAAAAAAAGAACTCTTTATTCGAATCGAAAAGATACCTAGAAAGTTAGGGCAGGGGTGGAGGACCGAACGAAAAAGTCATTGGCGGCTCCAGCATCTGATTTTCAAGGGATTGGGTTGTTGTTGAAAGGTGAGTACACAAACCGTAAGTAGGGATTAGAAGTCTCATATTAGGGCATTCATCAAGGACGCCCCAAAAGGAGGTCACGAGAGGTCACTGCGACCTCCCATAAATGCTCTTTCTTCAGCAAATTTACCCAATAACGATTTGGCATATTTGAGGACATAATTGCGATACTACAATGTTTAAATGCCAGAACGTCCCTTTTTATTAGCTGTAATTATACGCCCGAACACATATTTTGTTATTCGACAAAATTTAGAGTTTGATTAGAGAAACTGAGAACTTCAGCTCTCTCAAGAACTTAAGATCAAGGTGCCTCTGCTCTCCTTCGTTATTTTCTCGGAACTGAAATCCACGAAGCGCAATTTTAAACTATTTTTAGTCGCGTTAAGGTGGATCATGACCCAAACCCTTGAATCCATGCTTGAGGCATACAGATCGGCAGACTTAGATCCCATTTCGAGATCAAACGTTAATTATTTTAATGTTTAAATGTTAATTGAGCTGTTTAATTAATTTTTAAGTTTTTTTCCAGCAATACTTCAACGGTACCAAAAGCTTTCTCATGTTTTTTTGAGCAATCACGATTGCTTATTGACTGTTGCACTTGACTGTTTTGATGTCCTATCATTTTATTTTCCCACCGCCATCCTCCGCACCATCACTGTCGACCGGGTCCTCACGATGCTGCTCCTATAGCGAAACCGTCTCCAGGTTGCATCCATGTCCTACACACACGCGCATGCATACACAACTACACACACACATACACAACTACACACACACATACACAACTACACACACACACATACACAACTACACACACACATACACAACTACACACATACATACACACATACACCTACACACATACACAAACACATACACACAACTACCCACACATTCATGCCTGCACACAGACACAAACACATATGCCTACACACACATATACATACCCAACATCCCCACACACACACACATTCATGTACACAACTACCCACACACTTATACCAGCACACAGACACAAAACCACATGCCTACACACACAAACACACATACCCTCCACACACAAACATACACGCCTACATACACACACTCGTGATCGCGAAAAACATAATTTGAATTCAAGATGTCAAAATTCAAATAATTTTTTTTTAATGCGTTTACAGGCATTCGACGTCAGAAACTATTTTAATGCTGCCTCCACATTTATTCTACAAGGAAAGGTTTTCAGAGGTTAAAGTGACCACTTGTTGTAGCTCTTGAGCAGGAAGTTCAGATTACCAAACTTAATCGCATGGCATATGCAAATTGGGTCAACTGCACCACATGTCGGAATGAAGTCCGCAATTCCAGGGTGACAAGTGATCCTGACCACTTGGTCACATGACATACTTGCTTTACTCTAACCATGGGTGTCAACCTCAAAAGTTCTATTAAAACTTCAAAACACATTTTTTTTTAAATTTTGGGTGTTAAAAACTTACTGACAGCTTCAAAATGTTAGTGTCAGTCGACAGAGCGAAATTTTTCGTGTGTAATGGAATTTGTTTTTAACTTCCAAGTCATAAAGAACTGGAATTCTACAATATTTTCCCACTAAACATTAAATGTATCTCTAAAGCCTTAGTTAACGCAATTGGTAGCAGTTTCATTGCTGGCTGATTAGAAGAAAAACGAAGCTCAAGGATTTAAAATGTACATCTGTTGTCCCTTTATTTTTGTTATCAACTGAAGCATTAGTAATTGATTTTAGTGTGTAAAAGAGAGGCTTTAAAATAGATTTTTAATTTTTCCTCTTGATACGACTTTTGTTTCTATCAAAGTTTAGTAGATGTGAGTTTCTTCTTTTCCTTGTTGTTCTAAGTTAAATAGAAAAAAAAAATTGAATTTAAAGATTGTTCTGGCGCCTGCGAGATTCACCTATATCACCTTTATTATTAGTCTGTGTACTATTTATGAAACGTTTCGCTGTTAGATTAGGTTTTGTTTTATACAGCAGAGAGAGTCACGATTTCAACATGAACGGAGAAACTTTCGTAGTTATTTCTCAAAATAAAGTAAAATAATATCTATCTTAGTTATTGCTTAAATTCCAGTAAAGAAATATCGTAAGCCTGGATATTTTTATCTTAATAAAACGAAACTTAAAATAAAGAAGAAAGATCTCGCCACACAAAGATTGCCCGTTTAGAAAAAAAAAAGCAAAGCGAGAATTGGTAAGTCCTTTGCGGCTTTTTAGTAATACATTTCCTCCTCGTTCTTTTTCGAAACGCTAAGGACATCATCCGAGAACGTGCAGGCGTTGCAAAATGCGTTAGGAAACGATTGCCTGGAGCTGATTTTGTACGGCGGGGGGGGGGGGGGGGGAATACAGAAATCTATCCATTTTGGGGTTTAATATTTTAATGCATCTGAAAGAACGAGTTTCTTCTTTATTTTCGCGAAAATATAGAAGATATTAAGGCAATATTTTTAGATAAAAGACTCATTTTAAAAGCTAATGGGAAATGGTAATTTTGCATAAAGCTGAGCAAGGCATTACTATTCGGCATTAATATAAAGCTTTTATCTTGTATACTTTAGTTAACGGAGTAAACATTTTGGAAGTTTCAAGTGTGCTGTATGCCACTCTCATAAATAAACTCTGTTTTAGAAGTGTAACTTCCTATGTGAGGACTTTGAAATTCTGATCTTCAAACTTTTGTGTGACGGAAGTGACGTAGTTGGTTTGTGGTGACCAAAAGTCGTACAAGCACTCTTCTCGTTTATTTTTCTTCCTTTCTTCTTGTCCATGGTTGCTTGTACTGCGTTGAGTACAGCTGTTGGTTTTCAACTGAGCGTCTGTTGAAACAAATATGAACAACCAACGTATTTCGGGTATTGTTTAATGTACTCGTGGTTTGTAGTCTATTTTCTTCATTAAAATATATTTTGATGTGAACTTGCCTGAAACGTCATTGCCGGGACTCGACCCGGGGTCCGATGGGTTCAAAAACTTAGTGTGCTGCTAAATATGCCACTGTGGTTGTCAGTCAGATTAAGATGTGCGTCAATATTAGTATGTGCGAAACCGAAAACGATCATTTATCTTCCTAAGAACGAGGAAGATGACGCACAATGACATATGTATATAATTTTATGTAAATAAATGAGTGATAAATCCAAAGAATACAATTTAAAAGTACGCCGAATCTCCATATATCGAACTTCCACGTATCAAAATTTTCTACATATCGAAATCCCAGCAAATTTCTGTGTTTATTATATAGAAAAAATGTTTCAATATATCGAAAAAATCTCTATATTTCGAAAATGTTTTCGAGACATTCGTAGATTTTTTTTTTTCCACTTCAGACTGTTTGTCTCATGAAAAATGAAGGTTAGGGGGAGAAAATTATGTTTACTAAAGGTTGCTATAGAACTCATAAGGAATCTGGGATTCAAGGGTGTTTAGATAGGTCGTTGTTCCTTTCTGGAATGCTTGAATTCCCTCAATTTTATTTCAAATCTTAGTTGCAACCAGTAATACCGTAAAAGTATGTTTCAAGTTAATCCTATTGTCTGTTGATTATCATTCGTAGTCTTCTTAGCTTCAGAAAAAATCATTCAAGTTAAGTAGATTGATTTTTTACTTTTCTCTCGATCACACTGTTAAAACGAAAATTCTCTAATGTTGCGATCAAGTTGAATTGCCAAAGAATATGAAGATACACTTCTAGCCACTAAAATTGCTACACCCAAGAAGGCGACATGGTACAGACATGAAATTTTAACGACAAGAAGAGGATGTGATATGCAAATGATTAGCTTTTCAGCGTATTCAGACAACTCAGGTGCCCGCAGCGATACCTACAAGGTGTTTAAATGAGGAATTTGTACAGCCGATTTCCCACGTGCAAATTCAATTTGAACGTTGGTGCGTGATGGAAAATTGTTGTAATGCTTCGTGTAAGAAGAAGAAATGCGTACCAGCACGTTTCTGCTTTCGATAGAGATCGAATTGTAGCCTACCGGGATTGCGGTTTATCCTATCACACAATGGCTGCTCGCATCGGTTGAGATCCAATGACGGTTAATAGAATATGGATTCGATGGGTTGAGGAAAGTAATACAGATTGCCGTGTTGGTTCTCAACGGCCAGTAATCACTAGCGGCCGAGAGGTAAGGCATGTTATCCGTATCGGCTTAATGGATCGTATGGCCACGGCACGAACCTTGAGTCAAGAAATGGGGTCGCTTGCAAGGCAACAAGTGTCTGCACGAACAGTTCGGCGACATTTACAGCAGCATGGACTGACAGCTCGAAGACCATGGCTGCGGCTACCATTGACGCTGCATCTCAGACAGGAGCGCCTTCAATGGTGTGATCACCGACGAACCTGGCTGTACCAATATCGAGACGTCATTTTTTCTGATGAATCTAGGTTCTGCTTACAACATCATGATGGTCGCATCCGTGTTTGGCGGCATCATGGTGAACGCACACTGGCAGCGTTCATTCTTCATCGTCATACTGTCCCATCCCCTGGCGTGATGGTATGGGGTGCCATTGGATACACATCTCGGTCGCCTCTTGTTCGCATTGACGGCAATATGAACAGTCGGCGTTACATTTCTGATGTGTTACGACCCGTGGCACTACCCTTTATTCGAGCCCTGCGAAACTCTATGTTTCAGCAGGATAACGCACGACCCCATGTTCTCGGTATTGTGCAGACTTTCCTTGATACGGAAAATGTTCGACTGAAGCCCTGGCCACTCCAGATCTCTCACCAATAGAAAACGTCTAGTTGTACCCGCACGGCTTTGCCCATAGTTAAAAATTTAAAGGTCATTTGGTTCGCCTGTATATTTATAGATAACGGATGATGAATTTCTCGCAACTTTGCTACGGTAATTTGCTTGTCCACGTTATGGTAATTTACTCGTGATTGTTATGTTAGCTTTCTCGTCCACGTTACGATAACTTGCTCTTCCGCGTTATGATAACTCGTTCGTCGGTGCAAAGGAATTAAATCCAAAATAAAATCATAGAAAAAGAACAAAATCAAATTTTCGAAAAATCGCTTCGAGGTGCACACCCCCATGCTACAAACTAATCTTGTGCCAAATATCATAAAAATTGGCCAAAGGTCTAGGTGCTATGCGCGTCACAGACATCCAGACAGAGAGCCAGACTTTCAACTTTATTATTAGTAATGATAAAGAAGGCATTTAAATAATATTCGAATCATTTTTTTTAAATTTACCATTTACATTTATTTAAGCCACAAATATTCGAAAGCATAGAAATTTGCCAAAAGGGTTTAAGCTTTGAATACCGTCTATAAAAATGGATGCTTTAAAAATTTATGAGAATTATTGGTGATGATAAGAGTAACGAGAATTATGAAATGAGTAAATTATTTATATTTTCTACCTCAAAATGAATCTTTTCTAATCTTCTTCTAGGCATCCTCCCGAAATTTGACACCAGCTTCAGTCAGGAAGCAGCCCAAAATCTCTCCGAGAGCCATTATCTTTCAAAGAACATTTCGATATCTTTCATCAAGCGATTGCCATGATGCAATTTAATGGATCGCAGTCGTAAAGTTGGGCATCGTTGGGCAACCAGCTTTAAAAGCAGATTTCTCATTTTCTAACAGAGATTAAACGCTGAAGGGAAATTGATTTCGGGAAAGGTTTTCTGGTTTATAGGGTGGTGTTAATTGGCTTCCAGGCATTATTCATCACCGAAGAGGATTTATGAAAGAATTTAATGTGGATTTATGGGTCTTAGCTTTGTATGGAAACACCAAGGAAGAGTGGTAGTTGTGAAATAAGCAGGTTTAAGATGTCAAAGATTAATGCTGTAACTGCAGATAATAAGAGAGTACTAGACTGAGCAACGGACAAATTATGGATTTTATCATGGATTATTGAAGTTAGAGTTCGGCCTGTTTCATCATACATTTTTCAGAAATTTCCACGAGAGGGGGAAGAGCTTCATGACATGGTCTACGACTTTGACGTTTTCAGGGCGTGTTTTTCAAGATTTAGTTTCTTTTTCGGGGAGGGGGAAGAGAGAGGGTCGCTACGTTGCAGTTGTGGATATATTTCAACGCTTTTTGTGGGGAACGGGGGGTACTGCAACCGTTTGCAATTTTTATGCGAAACATTTAATTTTTGCAATTATTGCAATTTTCTTGCATCAAAACGTTGGTTAATTGATTCATTAAATTTTCGAACACAAAAATATTTATTCGTTATTCCAGAAAAGTTGTATTCGTAAAAGTTATCAGAAAATTTAACAAACGCAACAGTTACTCATGGTAGAGTGACTATATAGATAGGCCGACGCATCAGCTTAAGTTTAGCCATGTTGGATCAGATTTCACATTGTTGTGGAACCAGCACAGCAAAGTTTGGTGTTTCCCCAAATTTGGAGCAAATAATATTTTATTTAGTAAACAATTCACGTGCAGCTAATAATCGCTCGCAGTGAACAATCACCAAACGCGATAACTCGCCAGAAAAGACAACCACTCAAACTCCCGCTCCGATCTAAAAAGGCTGATCTTAAGCTGATGCGCCGGCTCGTATATATAGGGGCCTTAACTCATATCATTTCTTACATGTATATATATTAACATACTAATATCGGCAACGGTGCTGAATGGGATTAAATCCCTAAAATTCCCCAGTAGCACACATTTACATCCTTGAACTTGGTCAACCGAACCATATTTCACGAGTACTAAAATTAGATTTCGACAGGGTCAATCAAATGTTAAAGAAACCAAAAACTTTTAAGTTCTAACATTCGATCAATGCGAACAGAAACACCCATGCAGCTAGGAAACCTGTAGCGTGGCAGGAGTTGATGACAAAATAGTAACCTTCTTTTGCTTACATCGGGTACCAGTTCTAGTGAAATCGGTTTTAGTGGAATTGTATAACAAAAGAAAGTTTACTCTCATAATATTTAAGTTATTAGCTTTTGCAAGTGACAAACATATGATGCATGTACACTTGGAGAGTCGAAAAAGGTTATTTTTAAAAAGCAACTTGCAATAATAAACTAGCTGATGTGTGCATCACATGACTTCCTTTTACTCCAATTTAATTTCATTTCCCCATTAATGGTAATTTTAATGTGATTCAATAGTTTACTCTCTAAATATCACCAACAGTGGCCAAATTAAAATCAATTTTTTTTACAAAAATCGCCAAATTTGTCACCAAGTTGGCGACAAAACTTGGCGACCAAAAGACTGGCAATATATCGCCAAGTGTCCCTCAAATTATACAACCACTTGAGTTTACATCGAAATTTACAATGATTTCCCCCCAAAAAAGGAGCAAAAGACCCCTTTAGAAACACCAGAATGCAACCAATAGGGGATGTGCACAACTAGACCCCACTAGGATTCTACGTACCGAATACCAACGATCTAGGACATACCGTTCTTGAGTTATGCGTCATACATACGCACATACAGACGTCACGAGAAAACTCATTGTAATTAACTCGGGAATCATCAAAATGTATATTTCGGACGTCTATACGTTCTTACGCACTTATACACGAGTGGTCGAGTCAAAAAAAAAAACTCAACATTTATTCGGGGGTGAGTAAAATGGAAATTAAGGTCGATTTCTAAGTGAAATTTTTTTTGCAAATACAATACTTCCTTTTTTTGTAAAAGGAAGTAAAAAAGTTGTGCATTGGCATCCTAAATAAGATGAAAAAATTTTTAAAAATTAACCAGTGAGAGTAATTTGGCAATATTAGAAGATAACATTTTCGCATTTTTACCAAAGAATAATAAAGTTAAATTTTTCATTATTTTCATTTTTTGATTGTTATTTAGATATATTCTTTGAATTAACTTTAGCAACGACCACTTCCCAATCAATGTAATTATCATAGCATTCCAAAAAACAAAATGAAGGATGAAATTTTAAACTTTAAGAAAACAGTTGAAACACAGCTTAAAAAAATGTCCATGATGAAAGATAATTTGTTGGAGGTCGGCAATAATTAATGTCATATTTCATCTAGCAAAATTAAAAATTTTATCAAACTTTATTTTTTTCTAACTTTTATGTCACCGTCGATGAAAATGTACCCTGCTCTTTTGTTGTGAATTAAGAGTAAAAATATTTTATAAGCATACATTTCGTTTAAAATTTAACTTTTTATGACAAAGAGAATTTACAAGAAAGCAAAGCATCGAATAAAAATTTAATAACCACCAGATGAGATTTCATATTTAGAAGAGCTTAATTCTGTTTTCACTAGAGGATTTTCTAAAGCAAAATGTCGACAACAGCTTCCAACAAACTTGAAATTTTTCCTAAGCATGTATGTCGGTTGAAATAAAAAACAAAACCTTGACTAAATGTAATTAGTTTAAAAATAATTTTCTACTTAAATCTTGTTTATTAGTGTCGTCACTTCCACACAAAAAACTCATCTTTTTACCTTTGTTTTTATTTGCCACGATGTTCTAATTATCTTCTCATTATTCAGCGTCAGTTTCACTTGACACTGAAAATCCGATGTGACGAGGAAGTAAACAATTGAACTAATGAAAAAGAGCTTTGTCGCTTCAATTTAAAAGCAATGTGGTCCCGCGTTAATTAAAATTACGTGTCTGGTTTTGCAAAATTGCTTCCCTTGAATGTGCCTTTAATTGTAATTGCGTCGCAGAGTATTTTATAAGGCTTGTTGTAGTTAATTAATGAACATTTTCTGAAATAGTTAGACTAGTTATGTGTGGTTACATTAATGACTGCATGTGAGAGAGGGGGAAGATAAGGAGTGTGGATGTGTATGTGCATGTTTTACTAATATTCTATGGTTATAGCCAAAGCCAGGTTTTTGTTTTTTTCACACCGTTAATGTTTTATTTTCCATCTACAAACTGAGGTTGATGTAAGGGGCTGTCCACAAATGACGTCACGCTTTAAAGGGGAGGGGATTCCGAAAAATTGTGAGTTTGCGACAAAGGGAAAGGGAAGGGGAGTAACAAAAAGCATGTCCTCGCGCTTTTTTTTTTATTTTTTAAAGAGTATGTTAATGAAATTTAACGTAACATGTAACAAATAAGAGTGGGGTAAAATGAGGCTAATAGTCTTAATGGGAGAACAGGGATCAAAATGGTGAAAAATGGGTAATTTCTAAATCATCTGGACGATTATAGAGAACCTTAGGTTGTTAGTAAAGGGGGGTACAGGGGAACAACATCTTTCATTTCTTTATTTTACAAAAAAATATCAATTTCTCAGCACAGAGATGTCCCCATGATTGAACAGTCGTTTATTTGTGTCATTTTTTTTCTTGAGAATTAAAAAGAAATATATTTATTTACTTAATGGATTTTTTAATGGCTTCAATTGTTGAAATATACCCCTATAGGGGTAAGATGGCAACAGGCCTGGGGCACATATGAACTCGATTTTTAAAAACAAAGCAGGAAAATCATTGTATTCTTATTAGTATAGGTAGAATCCTTTCCTCGGAATAGATCCTTATCTTGAAAATCTATGAAATATGAATCTACAATCGTATTATTAAACTCCACGTATACTTTTGTTTCTTAATTTTAGTTTTCGGCTTGATTGTTGAAGTTTAGTTTCGTTTGCTCTTTCATAGTCGAAGATCTTAGTAGAAAAACAGTATAGGTTTAAGGAAAGAAAAAAAACTCATTTGACCAATTACAATCAAGGATCCTAGTGATGTATTCGACTTACCTTTAAGTACTAATTAAATATTGTAAGGGAAGAACAAATGAGATTTGATCGATGTAAAAAAAAATGTAAGTTCTTATGAAAAGAATCGTTGAGATAAAATTGGTCTGTCTTAATTAAAAGTTTAAAGATCTTACGGGAGAACTATTTATAATCAATAAATCTATCATAACTAAACGCGTTAATTGAAAACGTTGTGTAAATATCAACTGGTTTTAAATTTTCGGGGGGGGGGGGGGGGCTTTTTTTGCCCTGCTTAGGTTCAAATAATCAGAATTTTTTATCTTGGTGCTGGCGGGACTATTTAAAGACGCTGTTGTTATAAATTTTCGAGTTTTTTCAATGTTTAGTTCTGTTGATTTAAATACAATATCTTGCTCACAACTTCTTCACTTTCAGCGAATATTGTTTAATCAATAAAATTGGACTGATTTAGAAAAAAATAAAAAGAAATATGCGTTTAACGCACGTAAAAGCATTATCAGACCCCAAAATCTAAAGTAGTGCAAAAATATCTTTCAACATGTTGATTCACTAAACAGTTTAATCATTTATAGCACACCGTGTTTTCTACAGTGTATATTTGAAATTATCTTATACTTTACTGCTTATTTTTTAAAAATAAATGATACTACAGGGGTCGCCGCTTATTTGAATGATGTTTGTTCTAAACAGTTTTGATTCCATAAAGAGGCTGATTTAATAAATCGGCAGACTTAATGAAGCTGGATTTTGTTCTGTTTTTGACAATCTTTACTAATAATAAATCTGAAAGTATGTTCGGAGGATGTCTGGATGTCTGTGACGCGCATAACGCCCAGACCGTTCGGCCGATTTTCATGAAATTCGGCACAAAGTTAGTTTGTAGCATGGGGATGTGCACCTTGAAGCGATTTTCCGAAAATTCGATGTGGTTATTTTTATGTTCCAATTTAAAGAACAAAACTATCATAAGATGGACGAGTAAATTACGAAATTATCATAACGTGTAATCGTAACATGGGCACAAGCCAATTGGCGAGATACGAAATTATCATAACGTAGAACTGTAACATGGATACAAGCCAATTGGCGAGAAAATGTACCATACATTATTTGTAAATATACAGGCGAACCAAAAGACCTTTTAATATTTCTATTAAGGGCAAAGCCGTGCGGGTACCACTAGTTTGATTCATAAAAGCGGTTGATTCAATTAAACGGCGTCCACTGTAATTTCATTTAAAAATATTCAACTTCTTGCTTGTAAAATAGTTTGTACTCTTTTGCCAAGTTTTACTTGACTGTTCAACTGTAAGTTGACAAAAATCTCCAGAAATGCCACCAAAGTGTCAAAAACTTATGTCTATTTTTTTTCAAGAATACTACGCATATAATACATAGAAATAAATCCATTCAACCTCCTTTTTTTTCCAACTTGTACTAAAAATTTCAAAGAAAGAGCTGCTTATTTATTTATTATTTCAGCATCTCCTAACGTCAGCGCTTCTTGAACGAAGGAATATCTAAAAAAATACTTTCTCGTCGCCTTAAGACTTCAAAATGTTTGACAGCTCCAAAGAATAAAGGGTAGGGAAAATCTGCAGATAACATCTATGTGATTTTTATTCTTTTAATCTTTAGGGAAGATTGAGGAGGGTAAAATTCCTCCTGTATTCAGGAGTTTATTGAAGAGTTGTTTTTCAGTTTTTCTGAATGAATGTTCAGGACTGGATATAGTAACAGACTGGAGTGCTCTAAGAACGATATTTATGAGAACGATAACTTAAGGGGGTCCAAAACACAAAAATCGTCAAATTTTGCAATTTTTTTTTTATCATGTGAAAAATTACTTCATTTTTTTCTGCTTAAAAGGACGTTTGAATCTTGTTTCTATTTTAAATGGAACGAAAGAAATAATTATTTTTGTTGCATGCACCTAACTAATGTGTACTTAACTTTAAAACTTTAAACGCGTTTTTCTCCATGATGCAATTTTTCCCGATTTCTTGTATTCAAACTCTTATAAGTCAGGAACCGATAAATATAAAGTAATGAAACTTGGAGCATAGCTTTTTTAAACACTTTACTTTAATTTTTATTCGGCGAATATGAAAAAAACGTTTACTGAAAAATTACGATTTTTAAAAAAAAAAGTATCTTCGAATTTTTCGAAATTTTTCTTAAAATATTTATTTTTTATTGAATCAATATTTTTAAAATCGCCGAATGAAAATTAAAGCTCAGATATTTGTGCGTAATTTATTTTAAAAAAATTAAAAATTGATCAAGAATACTTTGAGTTATGGCAATTTAAAGCAACGCCATTTTTTTTTAAAAGAACTAATTAAATTTAAATAAAAATTTTTTTTTCATATTTATGTTATGATTTTGCTTATTAAATAAATGGTGAATCCGTGCAAAAAAATTCAAAACTCTAAAGTATATAATAAAAAAATTTCAAAATGTGTGTGTGTCCCGGACCCCCTTAAAATAATAAAAGTTTTGTTGAAAGGGAGTTCGAATGCTGTACAACTAAGTTTTGAAATTTACTAATATGATTTTGGTTTGTTGCTTTTATTCTTTCTTATCGTGCAAAAGGTTTGAAAGGCATTATTGCGCCAAATATTGTTTTGGTACAGGTGTATAAACAGAACTCATCTTTGTTTTAGTGCTAAAATAAATAGACGAAAGGCAAAAAAATTTCAGGTTTAATGGAAAATCTTCTTCTTTAAAACTGTCATGTCAAAAGTTTCACATATAGTATATCTAGAATTGAGTTCAGTTTCATTTCCTGGGGGTTAGGTAAATGGGGATCAGTTTAGAAACAGGCTAGATAGGTTTAACTAGTCTGCTCATTAGCTGATATATTTGAACACTAAACCTGTGTATTGTGCCACTCTTCAGCCCCTTGCTTTCCCCGTGTCTGATGAGTTTTAATTTAATCGGTTGCCCTTCATCCTTTCCTCTTTTTTTTTTTTTTTGAGCAATCACGATTGCTTATTGTTCTCATTTGACTGTTTTGATGTCCTATGATTTTATTTTCCCACCGCCACCCTCCGCACCATCACCGTCGACCGGGTCCTCACGATGCTGCTCCTATAGCGAAAGCCGTCTCCAGGTTGCTACACAAACACATACACACAACTACCCACACATTCATGCCTGCACACAGACACAAACACATATGCCTACACACATACACATACCCCTAAACACAAACACACATACCCCCACACACAAACACACATGCCTACACACACACACACTCGTGATTGCGAAAAATATAATTTGAATTCAAGATGTCAAAATTCAAATTAATTTTTCTTTTCTTTCTTTGTTCTTTTGTGGATTTTTTTTTTTTTTTTTTCACTTTTAACATGTATTTGTTCCTCAAATCTCAGGCTCTTGAAGTTTACTCTGTCCTTTTTTGATGGGAAAAGTAGTATGTTTTGATCTCATACAGTGGTGGCCAAAATAATTAAGACAAATGAAAAATACCCAGAATCTTGACTATCATTGTAAATGTGTAAATCACTACAGAAAACGAGGGAACCTCTAATATTCAAACTGAACCAGAAACTTCGAGTAGAGCAGGTATTTAGAGGTAAGATTCAAGTAAGAGGAACCAAAATGAAGAAGAAAAGTTACATTAAGAGTAAGAGTAGTTGCTGCTGATCCATCAATTTAAAGTGACCGTCTGACCATCCATAAAATCAGTTCGAAGTTAAAACTTTAAAGCAGCTTTTCCAGAAGATTCCTTCTGCTAACTTATGCCACGTCAGGAAATATTCTGATTGGCAGATAGATAGTCAAAATCTTCTTCAGCAGACGCAAAACCAAGCAGTGTTACAGTTTTACCTATGTCAATTAATAGAAAAAGTTTTGAAAATCCCTAAAATGACTTTGTCTGCCTTTCACTTTCGATCACGTCGTGGATTACGTATAATTGTTTTCTTTTTGCGATAAAATACAAACCTAATGCACTGAAACCTGCGTACGTTGACCACTTGCGGTGCACTATAGTAGGTAACTTAAATAGATGGTCAACACCACTTGAGTTTGCATTGAAATTAACAATAAATTCCCTCCAAAAAGGTGCAAAAGACCCCTTTAGAAACACCCGAATGCAATCAAGAATGAAGATGCACAACTAGACACCACTAGGAATCTACGTACCAAATTTCAACTTTCTAGGACATACCTTGAGTTACGCGACATACATACACACATACGCACATATATACGTACATACAGACGTCACGAAAAAACTCGTTGTAATTAACTCGGGAAACTTCAAAATGGATATTTCGGTCTTCTATACGTTCTTAGGTACATATGTACGTGTGGTCGAGTCGAAACAAAAACTCAAGATTCATTTAGGGGTAAGAAAAATGGAAATTAAGGCCGATTTTTGAGTGAAAATTTTTTTGTGAATACAATACTTCCTTTTTTGTAAAAGGAAGTAAAAAGTGGTCAACTTTGGCAGGTGGTTAACTTTTCAAGTTTCATTATAGCAGAGTAAAAATTGTACAAATAACAGTTCAGGCAGTAAGAAGCAAAGGAATGTAAGTGGAAATTTTCAAGTTTTGAGTGAAACGCGTTTAAAGATAACTTCCTAGGTTGGCTTTCATTGTTTTTTTTTTTTTTGTTTTGTTTTTTTTTTTTACATCATGTTGAACAACAACACCTTTCCAGTCTTGCCCCAAGACTGAGAAGAGGTTCACCTACCATTTGTACTGGTTATCTTCAAGTATTTAATTTTGTCTTTTACACCCCTTTGCTTCTCACAGCCTCAATTGGAATTGAGATACCAGTTTCGGTGTAACAAGAAAACATTTTCTCATCGCAAAAAAATCATGAATTAATAGGAAACCAAGAAAATTTTTATAGGCTGTCTTTTCACCTATAAATTCCTTTATAAAGTGGCAGGAAGGTTTTAAAATATTAAGAGTTTCACTGTTTTTTCCTGATCCATGCGTTTAAAAAAATAACTCTTGAATTTAAAAAGATATTAACATGTTACTTAAATTTCCAACATTGATTCGAGTGAAAGCTTACAAGAGAAAAAACTTCAGTACATTGTTTGATTATGTTACTCTGCACTAATTAATTTCCGTAATTAAATTTCAGACTTTTATAAAAAACAATCTATTAATCTCGGTGAAAACGAGACAGAAAAAGTAACTTATCTAATTAGCTGCACTTAATTAAACCTCACACACTTTTTAGCAGATCATACATGCTTGGAACACCAAATCAGAACTCAGGTATGCGCCTCTGAATTGTTAATGAAACGAAGGGTACTAAAAAAAGTTTTTGCTTGCTAAGGGAAAAATATCTTTTTTTCTCCTTTTATTGTTTTTTTTTCCTATTGGTGAACAGAACAAGGTTAAAGGAAAGTTTGCTAAACTCGTACAATTTAAACAATTGAATAAATCTTTTGGTAATAATATAGTAATTGTAATATAGCTATTTTTTTCTGTGGATAAAGGTGTTTCAAGAAATGTTTTTTTAAATTTAGTCAAGGTTATTATTTTCTTCCGTTAAAATAACGAAGGGTTTTCTAACAGGATATTTCGCTAAACAGTAATAAATGATTTACATATAAACCAAGAACATAATACTATGTTGCATAGTTTTACAGAAGTACAATCAGATTCATAAAACTAAGCTTGATTCAACGCAGAAAAAAATAGACTCTTAGTTTTAGCTCCAATTGACATCATTCTTGCAGATAAATACGATTTTCTCGTGTATTTTTTAAACTACTATTGAAATTTAAATTCAAGCACTTGACGGCAAGTCCCCACTCTGATTTCTTGGCGACATTTACAAAATAATAATAATAATAATAATGTGCCCAAAAAAACTACATTTTTGGACTGCAAAATCTTCAGTTGTTTGATATAAAAAAAACTTTAAAACAAAAAAAAAAAAAAAAAAGAAAATTTTTCAGTTACATTATTTAACTTAAGTTTTAAACTTTTGCGCACTTATTCCAATAACTTTGCAGTGAAAGAAAGACCTTTTTATGGTGCAAAAATTTCTGTCATTGGAAATCATTCTAAATATTTTTTTACTTTTTATGTATTTGAATACAAAATTTATGTATTTCAATTTTGTTGGAGACCTTTTCATCCATAAGCTTCAATATTTTTTCATTAAAAAAAAGATTCTTTATAGCTTTGAAACACGTGAAAACACTTTTTTTTTTCTTTTAACTAAGTTTTTCGGTTTATGTGTTGCACGAAAAATTAACGTTTAATTTACCTTTATTATTGTTAAAGATTTATTGTATTTGTGCTTGCACTATTTATTCATAAATTGATCGATTAAAGTTTTCGTCCAAAGCTCACACATGTTTCAGTTGGAAAAAAAGGGGGTCCTTGAATATTATTTTGAAACATTGTTACCTGGAGGCTGGAATAACTTTGAAATTTAAGTGTCACAAAAAGCAGAACTTCGGTTTTAGGGTTGTTATTATATTTTAAAGTTTCACAAGGGTTCCATATGACACAAGCGATTAGAACATCTGACTGCAGGCTTGTGCTATGGCTTTACGCAACGAGTGACAATAATTCTCTTCCAACTTACGTCATAATAAAATTACTAAATTATGGTAGTATTTTGTAGAAGCATTTTCACTTATCGAATGAATAATAGTTAAAGTCAATACGTGATTTGCATCAAGAAGGAATGTTAGTTAACCACGTAGAACTAAGGATTTATACAGAATTTCACTGACAAGTGCAGTGCTGGTAAAAAAAAAAATTATCACCCTTGCATTTTTACAACAATGGGACTATGTGAGAAGTTTTGGTCGACCGATTAACGATGAATGTATGTGAAATTCTGAAAAACTTTTGAAATAAACATTTAACAGCAGAAATCCGATAATTGTTTACGTAGATCGGAGCTGTTTCCGGGCCAAGGCAAACTGCTGACCCCATGCTCATTTTTCCATTTCTGAACCTGCGTGTGAGTTTAGAGAAAAAAAAACTTAACCGCATGTCAATTTAAGTCTAATGGCAGGATAAAGGTTTTTAAATTATTACTTACCAGTTTGCCTTATGGCACGGAGCAGAATCATCCTGGGAAATGACGTTTGGAACTGAAGTAAAGTGATCCCGGATAGTAGGAAGCAATTTCTCCTCCAAAATGCCAATATACACCTGAGCGTTGCACAAAGTGAAGCCCACCAACTCCTTGATCAGAAATACATCCCCAAATCATCTGAGATACGGGATGCTTGACTGTGTGTTGAATGCAGTCGGGATGATATTCCTCTCCTTTGCGGCACGGGTGATGCATTTTTTTTTACCACCACTGTATTTCGTTCTTGTCGCAAATGAAGCTACCAGCGATAGATACGTTAAATATCGATAATTTACATAATGTAACATATCCACAATATGTGATTTTTTTATTATAAAAAAGAATTTTAAGTACATTAGTAACAGTTATTCGTATGTGCTGTTTTATAAATGTTTATTGATACGTACATCGATTTTATACTTCGAACCACAGAAGAGTTTTTTATACTGCCAATCTAACGTAGCAAATAGTTACTAAGATACAATCCAAATTGATTTCAAATTCAGGTCTGTAAACAAAATTTGATTTTTTTTTTTACTTTTCTTTTTCACCGAATGCAGGAAATTTCCTTAATTCAGCTTTTTTTTTATCAATACTTCTAAAGAAACTTTCAATTAAAGCTGCAGATAATTCCACCATAAAAACAGTTTATCAAATTAACTGCAACTAGTTAATTGTATGCACTTTTTACGGATTATGCATGGTTTGAACGGCAAATCTGAATTCAGGTACGCAGCTCTAAACAGTTAATGAAATCAAGGACTGAAAGGAGAAAAAAAAAAACATTCGCTTGAGACACGTGCGAAGTTCAATTTCTTTTTATTTACTTTGATGATGTGAGAAAGAACTGATTTTTTGGTGTATTTCGATAGCTGCACTTTACAAAATCTTTGAAGCAACACTTGTTTTTATGGTTTACTTTACCCTTGAAAAAAAATACGATTTATCTCAGTAAATAGTTTTTTTTAAATGAAGATAAATCACAGAAACATTTCTTCTTGTTTGTTTTATTTTATTTTTACCTTCGAGTGAATGCTATGGACCCTCTTTACCCTTTTTTTTCTTGTCTTTTTTTTTTTTGAGGAAAGTAGTTTTACACTTAAAAAAAAAGGCAGTTGAACAACAATAGAGAATTAAGAGCTGATAAAGCTAAATGAGCCAATCCAACAGTTTTTATTCCAAACATAAAAATTTGTATCACTCCCACTTGTGGGTTGAACCACTAACCTGTCGGCTAACAACCGAACGCGCTAGCCGATTGCACCGTGGAAACAAGGTAATGCACACAAAGTTCTGCGAATGCGCTTTGAAGGTAGCAAATGGAACGTTTTATTAATGGCCACGTGACATATTTTCCTTACCTCTGACAGGACACTTTATTATCGATTATCAGTAGTTATTTGTTTACTTTGTGAACTTTAGTTGTACAAAACACTTCTCCTCAAAAAAGTAATCAACGATATTCTAACTTCATAGAAATTAGCCGTCGGTAACGAACTGTCATGAGACAGTCAAACAAAAATTGACCTCATCTAAATAACTGAAAAATCAACCCTTAACTTTCGCAATAAGATGTTTGCTCTGTGAAACACATATGTCGATGCGATGTGCCAGAGAAATCTTTTATAAGTTGTCGCCATTTGACATTTTTAATGTTTATCATTATAGTAAAGGGTGTTTTTTTAGAGGTAGAGAACTTTAGGTTCAAATAAAACACAGTTAAATGTTGTAAATTGCCATGAATGTTGCTTTATTCAAAAAATGATTATTTGCCGTTTTTATTTAAATTTGATTTCTGGCATATGGCCACCTCGGCTGGCTCGGAGAAAGTCCAATTGGAAAGTCCAACTTTCTCACTTTTTGCAGCAATAGAGGCCGTATGTCAGTAATAAGGTGGCGAGTGTTCTCTTTCAAGGCGTTAATCGTCTGTGGCTTATCGGTGCAGACCAGAGACTCCGCATAGCCCCACAAAAACTAGTCCAGCGGTGTTAAATCGAATGATCTTGCAGGCCAATTCACGGGTCCGTTAAGCAAAATTATTCGTTCATCGAAAGTTTCTTTCAATAAATCAATTGTGACGCGCGCTGTGGGGCTTGTTGCCTATTCATGATGAAATGGCAAACCGAACTGAACACAAAACAAGTGACAGCTATTAAAATGGCACACATATCAAACAGTGTTGCCAACTTAAAGTTCTATACCTTTAAAAAAAACACCCGATAGTTATTTAATAGATAAAAGAAATTTTTCATAATACTCTTACGAAGTTGTTTCTTAAAAATGTTTTAACATTGAGACGAAAGATGAGCCAGAAAAAATTTCTTCAATAAAAGGATAACGGAAAGGTGAAGAAACTTTACACATGCGCTAGAAAAGCACTATGTTCAGGAGACTGGAACTGCATAATTGAAAAGTATCATTAATTTAAATTTCTTTAATGTAATTATGTGTTTTTTTGTTGGTAATTTTCAGTCGTCCAAAATCGAATAATAGAGTAAATGAGAAAATTATACGGTATTGACATAGTGGCAAGTTTATAAAGTTATTGAATCTGGGTTATACAACAGCACAAAAATAATTTATATCAAAGTAGGGGAATGTGGGGCAAAGTATAATGGTTAAGATAACTAAGTATTTTCAAAATGATCAAATCGGAAATTTGATTTGAAAATTACAGTGTATAAAGAAAGAACATTCTATTTCATAATAACACTTGCATTAAAGTATTTTTTATTTTTGTCAGTAAATTTAAGTCTTCAAAAAAAAAAAAAAAGGAAAATTTTCACATTTTTTTCCATGGGGCAAAGTGAAAAATGAAATGTTTTTCTAATTAAATATTTTCTAATCGATTATAAAACATATTTTGATCAAAAGAATAAGTAAATAAAAGGATAAATGGATAAATAAAAAGGTAATCTTTACTAATAATAAAGCAGAAAGTCTCTCTGTCCGGAGGATGTCTGGATGTCTGTAGGATGTCTGTGACGCGCATAGCGCCCAGACCGTTCGGCCGATTTTCATGAAATTTGGTACAAAGTTAGTATGTAGCATGAGGGTGTGCACCTCGAAGCGATTTTTCGAAAATTCGATGTGGTTCTTTTTCTATTCCAATTTTAAGAAAAAAACTATCATAAATTACGAAATTATCATAACGTGGAACCGTAACATGGGCACAAGCCAATTGGCGAGATACGAAATAATCATAACGTGGAACTGTAACGTCGGTACAAGCCAATTGGCGAGTAAATTCACCATACATTATTTGTAAATATACAAGCGAACCAAAAAGAGCTTTAATTTTTCTATTACGGTTGAAGCCGTGCGGTTGCCACTAGTGAAGCAATAAACCAATAATTAAATGAATAAATCAATTAATATATGAAGAAAAATAAATGAGCGAGTAAAAGAAAGAATGAATAAATAAATGAATTCTAAATGAAGGAATGTAAATGAATTAATTAATAAATGGAAACGTAAGCGATTTATATTAAATGTTTGTGTGAGTAAATGAAACAAACTATTTCACTTTGTCCCATCCACTTTGCCCCGTATATACTTAACTAATTGTACAATTTATTAAAAATGCAAAAAATATGAATATTAACTTAATTAATACAGCATTGAACATTAGAAGGTCCCAATTAATATTCAAAATGTTAATAACAGGAACTATGTCATTTTATAGTAACAAAAATAATTTTTGACTTAACAACAAAATATTACAATATGAGTATCCATCTTTTTAAAATTGCTTCTATTACCAAATGCTTTAATACTCGGCGGTATTTTTGAGCAATCACGATTGTTTATTGCTTTCATTTGACTGTTTTGATGTCCTATGATTTTATTTTCCCGCCAGCACCCTCTGCAGCATCACCGTTCACCGGTTCCTCACGATGCCGCTCCTATAGCGAAAACCGTCTCCAGGTTGCATCCATATCCTGCACACACGCGCATACATACACAACTACACACATACACACGCGCACATATATATACACACACACACACAAAAACATCACACACATACACAAACACATACACACACGCATACATAAAGACACCTACACATACGTACACACACACACACAAACACATACACACACATACACGCAACTATCAACGCATTCATGCCTGCACACAGGCACAAACACATATTCCTACACACACATACACATACTCCGCCCCCACGCGCACAAACACTTATGCACACAACTACGAACACTCATGCCTGCACACAGACACAAACACACATGCCTACACACACATACATAAATCCCCCACACACAAACACACACGCCTACATATACACATACACATGTTCGTGATTGCGAAAAACATAATTTAAATTTAAGGTCACAAAATTCAAATTATTATTTTTTTTTTCGGACTGGAATAGATTACATATGGCACTACATAGTCAAAATATTACCAGATAGATGGCGCTAAAAGTAGAGTAAATGTTTCACCATTTCACTTTGCCTCAAGTTCCCCTACTAAATAATATTACTTGAACATTAAAAAAAAAACATGTATGTTTTATGATAGGACACATTTACAAAGAATGATAACGTGAAAAATTAACAAATAAGACAGATCGAGAAAAACATAGAAGTTATGTATCCTAATTTATTGTCCACGTTTTAACTAGCAAATTAAACTTACTGAAACCAAAAATAAATAATTAAGAGGTCTATAAATCACAGCTATTACTTTTAAAAATTGCATAGTAGGGGAATGGGGGCAAAGTGAAATATTTAAGATAACTTACTTTTTTTAATATCAACAAGTGGAAAATTTGGTCTGAAAATTACGATACACAAACAAAGAACAATATATTTTTAATACAACTTACATTGAAGGATTATTTTTTATTTTTAGCAGTAAATTTGTACTTCCGAAAAAAGTTAGAAATTTTTATGAAAAATAAAATATTTTTCTAATATTTTTTTTCTATTCGATTATTTTAAAAATTTTGATTAAATAAGTAAGTAAATAAAACAATGAATGAATAAATGAATAATTATTGAAACAATAAACGAAAAAAAAATCAATGAATTGGAAAATATGCGAGAAAAAATAAACTAATGAATAAATTAGTAAATGAATAAGAAAATAAGTAAATGAATGATGAAATAAGGATATTATGAAATGAAGGAATGTAAATGAAATAATAAATAAAAGACTACTTAATTGATTTGATAAAATATTGAATTAGTAAATGAAATGAACTTTTTCACTTTGTCCCATCCCCTTATCCCTTAATTATTAAAAAATAAACACTTCATTGAACATTAGTAGGTCTCAGATAATGTTTAAAATTTTAATAACAAGAAAATTATCATTAAATAATAATAATAATAAATTAATAACAACCACATATTACAATATGAGAATCAATTTTTGAAAATTGCTTGTAATATCATATTCTCTGATTTCAGAATGTGTTACTGCATCGTTAAAATATTACTACCTAGGTGACGCTGAAAGCAGAGTAAATATTTCACCGTTTCACATTACGCTACATTCTCCTGCTATTTTTTCAAAAGAATTCCTGCTTAATTTACAAAAGCTGCTAAATTACAAATAGTACTTATATTCCTTATGCTCCTTTTAAAAAAAGTTTGCTTTAAAAGAATCTTAGACTACAAAAATTTTATAAAATGGAGCTATTTTAAAATGTTCCAAGTGGTACTTATTTTTCGAGACTATTTTTATTCTGATCATTAATAAAAATGAGCCTTGATTCAGTCTCCCCCTTCATTGCAAAGAAAACTGATTTTGTTTTTATCTTCAGTCTCATTAAGTATTCAGCGACGCATACCTGAGTTTGTCTAACGTTCTGTAGCATATATTTTGGGGAAAAAAAAGAGTATGCAATTTAATTAAGTGTAGCTAATTGGATAAGTTGTTTTTTTTTTCTTTTTTTCACAAGAAATATTTGGAGCTTAGTTGAATCGCTGCACTGGAAAGAAAATTTAATTGTGGGACAGAAATAAGTACTGCTATTAAACGTAAAAAGCTGAATAGATATTTTGTTTATTTTAAAGGAGAAAAAACTTAATTTTATAGTAAAAACGGCATCTTCCTGAAAATTAGTTATAAATGCGAAAAAAATAATTTCCTTTCAAAAGTCATTAACAGAGTTGTCTTCATATAATTAACGAATTTCAGGCTTAAAACGGAAATTATGCGGAAAAAAAGTTTTACCTCACCTGTTCTCGTAGGGGACAGGATCTCAGGCATGTTTTATCAGCAGCGTATTTTTTGTAACTATTGGAACTTTTCAATGGAATAAAATTGAATTTATTTCATTAGTTTTAAAAAAGAAATTATACTACAGGAATAATTAAAAAAAAAAAAAATAAAGTTATAACTCGAATGCTGCTTTTATATAGGTAAAATGTTTCATTGATCGAGACATTGTTATTGTTTCCTTTAGTGCAGGGGTGCCCAAAGTGGGTAACGCAGGGATAGCTTAGGGGTGCTCCTAAATGTCCACGACATGAATATATACACATGCGTAGGGGAGACCGGGGCAAGATGACTATGCTAAAAATTTCGTTGTTTATTAATTCATTTTTAAAGATAATAAAATTAATTTTACATGAGCTCTTAGAGTAGTCTTTTGTAGTATTATTTTTTTAACTTTTAATTTTTCAAATAAAATAAATGAAAGATATTCTTATTTTTTGTAACCTTAATAAATCGTCAAATTGCCCCAGTACTTGCCCCAGGGCAAGATGACTTTGGCCTTGGGGCAGGATGACAACACTGAAAAAAGTTGAACATATTTCATCTTTTGAACATATTACACAGTTTAACAAATAATAACTGTATTTTTACAACTTAGAAAGTATTAAAAAGTATTAAATTAAACGCATCTGTTGGGCAACATAATGTTGAAGTGTTTAGTCGTGCAGCTAGCAATGGTCACAAATAAAAAGACCATTTTCATAACTAGGCCATTTTCAAAATTGGAACATTCCTCACGCCACCTTTCTTGGCATTGCAGCACAGGATCTATTCTCCTTTTGGAGAATCACAATATTCTACTTTACAAGAAGGACTTGTAAAGAAAAAATCTTGTCATCTTGCCCCATGTTTCGGCCCGTCATCGTGCCCCGGACTGCCTGTTTGAAAAAATTCGTCTTCATTGCCATAAACGAAGGCGATTTATTGACGTTTATTTACAGTAATAAGCCGCATATGAACTAAGTTACTCATAAATATTTCAGAGACACGATCTATCAGGCCTGTATCTGTAGCAGAGCTTATTTACACATGCATAAAAGTTATAAAGTGGCAGCGGCAAACAATCAGAGCTTCAGAACTAACATAAAAATGGCTATTTCAGCGTCTCTGCACTATTGCTGAACGAACAGTCGATGGGAGAGCCAGTAATATCCATTTGATGCTGCTTCCTTGTGAAAAACGAAAAAATTAAGACATTCGCACTCTTGCCCGACTAATCATCTTTCCCCGATCTCCAATATATATAATACAGATAGAATGGTGTGTCACGAGAAAATTCTACTTCTCCAAAGGGTACCGCGAATCGCAAAATTCGGGAATAGTACAAAACCTTTACAACGTTTGACTCATGCTGTTGACGTGATGCATCAGTCGCAAAGCAATCTCACAACATGTAGAAGGAAACTATAATCTTGTAACGAGAATCGGCATGTCAAGGCCGAATAACTTTCCCACTCTCCTCGCTTTTTACCTTCATTTTGTCAAGGTTACGGCACTCTGAAATCTTCCCCCACTTTGCTTCTGCAACAGATAACATTTGCAGACGCAGCGAGCGAAAAAAGTTCACAGTGCTGTAACAATAACAGCGAAAAGAGGGAAAGTGAGGAGAGAGAGAAAATTATGTGACCTTTACACGCTGATTCTCGTTACGTAGACTATTTTCAGAAACTGCAGTCCTCGAATGGAATGACTGAGCTGGCGGTGTATTTTACACAGACTATTGTTTCTTATTGCCCGTCTGTACAACACAAAAGCAATACTCTATGGCTGACGCATTTAGTCAGCTGAAAGGGTCTAACGCTTTATAGGAAATTTTCCTTAAGCAGTTCAACTGTTTCAAGCTATGGATTTGAATTTCGAAACGCGTTTCATTAACAGTGGAAATATTTTTAGAGCTAAATGAGTCTACTGACGATGATTTTAGCTCTTACTACTTTAACTCTGACTGCTTTTAAACGGGAAGGGGAGGGTAAAAATGTATCGCTGAATCTTAAAAAAGTAATGCACATGAGGCACGACGTATTTCAGCACACGAGATCCCGAGGATAGGGTAAACATTGTGTTTGGTATTACTAGACTCAAATCAGTAATTGTGTTAGAAATCGCTTGTCGAAGATTAATAACTACACCTTCTCATTAATTTCAGTGAGGACTTTTGTTCTTAGTGATTGCGCAATAGCTCTAAGAATGGCATACTGTATACACCGCATTGCGAAGCTGAAAGCAAATAGCTAAAAAATAACTCTTATTTTTCAATTGAGTTGGCTCCAGTGACTGTTAAAAAATTGCGCACATAGCTTGCCATTGAGAATAATAGCAGCAAAATAAACCTTTTTTTAGGAATAAAGTGCTTTAAATAGATTAGATAGGCTTCATTTGTAGGCCATGATTCTATAATTAAAATTTAAATAATTGAATAATACTTACAAATTTATATTGAAATATCTAAAATTACAGAATTAGTGTATTTTTCTTAAAGTAATGAATAATTTGTCACACCGCAGAAAACGTTTCACTGAGTCATATATTGATCACGCCCACCTTATATATGAATAACTGAAAATTGTATAGAAATGCATTTAGTACTTATCCTAAAGTTTTGGTTTACTTTTCACTAAGCGTTTTCCCTGAATGATATACTAGGACTCTTATACTCAGTAAAAATTAAGTATAACTTTGGGAAAATGATGCATCGCCGCAGTATCAAAAAATGTAAAGCCATATTTTCCAGAGAATGACGGCTTGCGTGAAGATTGTCAAGAATGATGGCATCAAAAAATATTCCTCACTCATTCATTTACAGGGCATTAAATTTCCCATTTTCTACCCGAAACATCAGTCATGAGCTGAAATGCGTCGTTACAACTACAACTACAAATGCGATGACTCTGGCTTTCTGAAATCTATTTCATCGACGCATATAAGCTTTGAGTTTTAGAGAAACAATCATTAAAACTTTGAAAAAGCGCCCATTTATCCTCCTCGAGGAAGAAGAAAGATTCGTTAAGTGGACCTAAAATTTATTCCAGAGTCATCTATTACGACATCCTTCTGATAGAATCAGACTTTTGATAAATTTGACATGAAACTGATGTATCGGATATGCTAGCAATCTTATTTTTCATCTAGATTGAGAGCAATTCTTGATCATCCGCTTGTTGAAAAATGTGTTGCTCATATTTAGTCATTTATTTGGTTTCAGCTTTCCGATGTATTTCATGAGTTTCTCAGTGGCGGCATCACTTCACAGCATAAAACTTTTCGCAGAATAGTACGTCTTGGGGGTGTTTGAACCTTAAGCAACTAAATAATAGTGATCATAGTTGCCGGTATTAAAAGATTTTGGATGGTTTTCACGCGACAATCCAACGCACAGTCTAAGTTAGAAGGAGTAAGAATACTAATTATAGCTGAATTGGTGAAAAATGTTCTGTACAGTTTTGAATGAACAAACCAACGAAAAAATAAACAGTATGGAGGAACGAACACTGGCGAAAGGTTCGACACTGAAATATGGCACCGTGACGAATTCGAAGAACTGTCAACTGACAATGAAGAAAGCTTCATCTCTTCTTGGATCTTTTCCCATAATTTCAAAAAAGAATTCTTTTTTCTGAAAAATTTCCTCCATGGTGCAAATGCAACAAGATTTCAACAATGAAGACCGAAAAGTGTCCGAGTTCATGAAAATGCCGAGTTATCCGATATGCGAGCGTATCAATTCACTTGGAGGGAGGGGGGTTACCCTGAGAGGATGTGCCGAGTTTTCCTGACTTTACTATACTTATTAAATATTGTTCTTTGATTATCTTTCAGAGCATACAACTTTAAAAAGGAGGTCGATGTTTCATGAAAAAATCGTACTGCTATTTTTTTCTGTAAGTTAAAGGGTTGTCTAAAATATCAATCTAAGACATTTTTTCATGCCAGTTTTCATTAAAACAGTCAAAATTAGGCTTTTGGTATTCCAACTAAAGCTCACTATGAATAAAATTAAAAATCGCTTCAAAGTGAGTCCACGGTTCCCAGTCAATTTGGTATAACTATCGGTGTCATTTTGGTTGTTGTGTATTCACTCTCAACATTCTTTTTGTGTGTTGAGTAATTTTTTAGATGATAAATGGGCTCTATTTCATCCTTCAAATAGCTATTTGTTGCATTATTATTATTTTTTCCACTTTATACTATGTTCACATTGTTTTCTCATCTTATTCATATTTCAGAACAAAGCATTTTTTTAAACCTGTTCATTTAGATTATTAATTTTTCTTCTCCTCTTGCAGGATGGTGATCCTTTCTCCTTTCTGTGGATGATCAAGCGGGATCCCCCCTCCTACCTGTTCGGCACCATCCACGTTCCCTACACGAAAGTGTGGGACCATATCCCGGACAACGCCAAACAGGCGTTCGCTGCCTCATCACAGGTGTTTTTCGAACTGGACCTGGCAGACCCCGCCACCGTAGCCGCCCTCTCTACTTGCCAAATGCTGCCACAGGGTAAGAACCTGTCCGATGTCCTGCCCCAGAATTTGTATTCGAGGCTAAAGCGCCACCTGGAGTACGTCAGAGGAATGATGCCTCGGTGGATGACGCAGGACCAAGGAAGAGGGCGGGGCATATTTAAGTGAGTGTTGAATTTTAGAATAAGTCGAAACTAATATTGATTACTCTAGTTTATATTATTAGAAAATTTGAATTTGTGATTTTTCGTTTGTTACGTTGAAACTTATAAAGCAAACTACTGGTTACTTGCAGCGATAGTATCTAAGTTGTTTAGTGTATTTCATATAGTGATAGAAGTATTTCCATAAAGTGTATATATTTTGTATAGTGACATAAGGAAAACAGAACATGTTTTGAAAACGTTTTTGATTTCAAGAACAAACAATGTATAATTTAAGATAAAGTAAAAGTTCAGGTGGAAACGTAACAACAAAATAATCATATACTCTTAAAATGCAATCGCAGAGAGAAGAAATCAATTTTGTTAATGCTATTTGTTCACACACACACACTTGTGATAAAAATATTTGTCTGTGAAATAATTCTGCTTTTCAACAAAGTATCATTATAGACGGATACGTGTTCGTCTGTTTTTACAACGTACTGTAGTCTATGTAACGAGAATTGGCGTGCCAAAGCCAAATGTCTTTTCCACTTTCCATCCTTTTTCCCTTCTCGTTGTTATGGTTACGGCATTATGAACAGTGTCCTTCGTTGCTTCTGCAACACTTAGCATTTTCAGTAGTAACGTGTGGGAAAAGCTTATACTGCCGTGCTAAGCACAGATGTGGTATCTGCACATTTTATCAAAATTGAGTTATTGTCACCAGGTGATCGTTAGTAATTTAATTTACCTAAATCTCAAGTTTTTTGGCGATTTGTGAACGCGAAATATTAAAAAAAGCTTTAAGAAAAAAGTCGTAACTGCAAATTTGCTTAGTTTGCTAATGCAATTCGAACGTAAGTGACAAATACTAAGCCTTTAAAGTGGTATCTGCGCAGTTACCACTTTTTTAATTAGTATTTCTTGTAGATACGACTTTTATACCTTAGTAAAGCAGCATATTTAATAATGTAGCAGTTTATTGTAACACAGAATATTAAAATTAGTTTACCGTTGAATAATTGATAAAGTTTGATAATAAAAACTGATACAACTTTGCATAATTGTTAAAGTAAATATTCAGCTTTTTCTATTTAAATGGTTATTAAAAATGGCGAATTCTAAAAATGAAATGAATGTAAAATATTCACTAATTCTTTCATGCAAAAAAAAAAAAAAAAAAAAAAAAACGCATTTCATTCTACGGCCAGTAATATTTTTATTTAAGTATCGTCTGCTGCCAAAATGATCTTCATGCTCGGTAAAAATGAATCTAGAAAATAAAACATTATTAAAAAAAAAAAAAAAAAAAAAAAAAAAAAAAACACACACACATTCTTTGAATATAAAAAACAGAAAATTGATATGGATTACAGTTTTAACTGTCCGGAGTTTTGAAAATGGTATCTTTCAGAAGATAGATTCTGTTAGATTTGTATTAACAAAATAAAGCGAAACAGCTAAGTCCAAAGAAAGCAGATGTTTTCAGTATTATTTAATGATACTTTGAGCACGTCTTGCTAAGCTATTTTTGTCGTATATGTGCAGATACCCCTAAAAATGCCTAGTAATTGTCACTTACGGTGAAAATAGCTTAGTATATGAAAAGGTTTTGAAAAGAAAATGTGTCGTAACTGCATTTATTAATTTTAAATTAAGATTTTTACAAAAATACTCTCTCACGGTTTTTGGATAAGTTATTTACGAAACAACTACCGCAAGTTGAGCATTTAATTAAGTCATAAATCAAAGAAACGAGTTGTAAAACTTTAATCGTCAATTTCTCATTTTGAGCTCTACTGCAGATACCACATCTGTGCTTAGCACGGCAGTATAGTGAACCATGACAACCGGAAAGGGAAAATGGTGGAGAGTGAGATAGTCATTTGGCCTTAACACGCCGATTCTAGTTCTATAGACTATAATTGATTTGAGTACAAATACATTTTTATTTGGATAATAAAGTGACGTATTTTAACCATTTCCCAACAGTAGGTAATAAACATCTAATTTTTAATGGTTTTACAAGTACTAAATGTGCTTGCTATATTTGGTAACACTTTACTTGAAACAGCTGTTGAGTTTCTATAGAGAAAATGATCCCTTAAGTGATTAAAACAAGTATTATTGCTCCATTTTTGTGATAAGTTAATCACAAACTGGGCAAAATATTATTATTATTTTTTTAATCCAAATCAAGCTTACTCATGGTGTTTGATCGATGTGTTTTGAAAAACATTCTGTGCCATAATTGGTAAATCTTCACCAATAATAAAACTGAATGTCTGGATCTCTTTTCGGATGTTTGGATGTCTGTGACGCGCATAGCGCCTAGATCGTTCGACCTTTCATGAAATTTGGCACAAAATTAGTTTGTAGCATGGGAGTGTGCACCTCGAAGTGATTTTTTGAAAATTAGATTTTGCCCCTTTTTCTATTCCAATTTTAAGAACATTTTACAGAGCAAATTATCATAACATGGACAAGTAAATTACAAAATTATCCTAAGGTGGAACAGTAACATGGGCCAGCAAATGAACATAGCAAATTGGCGAGAAATTCATCATCCAGTATTTGTGAATAGTCAGGCGAACCAAATGACCTATTAAAGTTATACTACGGGCAAAGCCGTGCGGGTACCGCTGGTAAAATATAATGTTGAATCATGAAGTAGAAATTAAAGTAGCTAAATCTTATTGAGCTTTTTTTCCCCATTCAGAGGCCTGTTCAATGCTGACCAGCGAGGTCTGTTCAATGCGGACTACCTGTTCAACGCAATTGCTGGGAACTGGGAGCGTAAAAGGCCTGTATGGGTCATGCTGATGGTCAATTCTCTGACCGAGAGTGACGTCCGTTCGCGGGGGGTACCCGTCCTTGACCTCTATTTGGCCCAAGAAGCAGAGCGCATGCGCAAGAAAACTGCTGCTGTTGAAAAGGTGGAGGAGCAATGCCTACCGCTAAACGGACTTAACTTTTCACAGGTGAGTTCAATTCATTTATTTTTCTATTTTAATTGCATTCTCTCAAACCTTCATGAAACTTCTTGAACAATAATTCTGTTATTCGGATTGGATACGTATTTTTTTTCCTGGACTTGGTGTGAGATGTGTATAAAAAGTACACGTGAAAATTACCATGTCCGATGCCACTAACCATGTACTTTTGTTTAATTTTGACTGTTTTCGGTTTTTAAGACTTTCTTTCAGAGCATCAAATGTTGGCAATAATCAACCTTTAGGTGACTTACATCTTCACAACAATCCAAATGCTTCTCGTCATATTTGTTACATTTTAATCTTTTGTTTATAAAAGATGTGTTTCGATTTCCAAGTATTGTGGTGATGAGGAATGATGTTTTTCTGTGTTTTCAGGGACACACAAGAGAGAATAGAACTAAAGTTCTAGACTAAGATTTCCGAAAAGTAGCTTGGCTATCGCAGCCACTTTTGCACGTTTGGTAGTTTCTTTCTTTCTTTTTTTTTTTTTTGTTAATCTATGCACGCAGCACAAAACTTATTTAACCTATTCGCTATTAATAACATAACAACAAGTTTCACTTCATATATTTTTACTTCCTTTTCCAAAAAAAGGAAGTATTGTATTCGGGGAAAAAAATTTCACTCAAAATTCGGCCTTAATTTCCATTTTGCTCACCCCCGAATGAATGTTGAGTTTTTTTTCGACCCAACCACACGTGGATGTGTGCCTAGAAACGTACAGACACCCGAAATATCCATTTTGACGACCTCCGAGTTAATTACAAAAAATTTTCTCGTGACGTCCGTATGTACGTATGTATGTGCGTATGTGTGTATGTATCTCGCATAACTCAAAAAAAGTATGTCTTAGAAAGTTGAAATTTGGCTCATAGACTCCTAGTGAGGTCTAGTTGTGCACCTTCTCTTTTGGTTGCATTCGAATGTTCCTAAGGGGGTCTTTTGCCCCTTTTTGGGGGAAATCATTGTTAATTTCGAAGTAAACTCAAGTGGTGTTATAATTTGTCGGACACTTGGCGATATATCGCCAGTCTTTTGGTCGCCAAGTTTTTTCGCCAACTTGGCGACAAATTTGGCGATTTTTTTTTTTTTTTAAATCTGGTTTCACTTTGGCTACTGTTGGTGATATTTAGAGAGTAAACAATTGAATCACATTAAAATTGCCAATAATGTGGAAATGACATTAAATTGGAGTAAAAGGAAGTCAGGTGATGCACACATCAGCTCGCTTAATATAAGGATATAATCATTTAAAAGACGGAAATATTTTAATATTTCAAATTTAATACAAATGTGGCAATTATAACTAAATGAGAGAGAGAAAGCAAATGGGAGAGCTCATACAGGCATTGTTTTATCTGATAAATAAATACCTTTGTGCTGAAAAGTTAAGTATGAAATAACAACGTCAAAAAGCTCAAATTGCAGTAATCTGCAATTTGTGCTTTTTGACGTTGTTATTTCTTACTTTATTATTTTATCTGTATGTCAGAAAATTTCTGTTGCCTGACACGATAATTTTTCAAAAAATTTGGAATAGTAAAAATTCGTTTCCGCAAAAACAAACCCCCTCTCCCAAGAAAAAAGAAAGAAACGAGCTGATGTGTGCATCACATGACTTCCTTTTTACTCCATTTTTTAATGTTATTTTCCCATTATTGGCAATTTTAATGTGATTCAATAGTTTACTCTCTGAATATCACCACCAGTGGTCAAATTGAAACCAGATTTTTAAGAAAAAAATCGCCTAAAGTGTCGGCAAGTTGGCGACAAAACTTGGCGACCAAAATACTGGCGATATATCGCCAAGTGTCCGCCAAATTATAACACCACTTGAGTATACATCGAAATTAACAATGATTTCTCCCAAAAAGGGGCAAAAGACTCCTTTAGAAACACCCAAATGCAACCAAAAGTGGAGGTGCACAACTAGACCCCACTAGTAGTCTACGTACCAAATTTCAACTTTCTAGGACATCTCGTTCTTAAGTTATGCGACATACATACGCACATACGTATATACGCACATACATACATACGTACATACGGACGTCACGAGAAAAGTCGTTCTAACTAACTCGGGGAATGTCAAAATGGATATTTCGAGTGTTTATACGTTCTTAGGCACTTATCCGCGCTAAATATCACCAACAGTGGCCAAACTGAAACCAGATTTTAAAAAAATAATAATAACAGTAATAAAAAAGTCGAATTTATCGCCAAGTTGGCGACAAAACTTGGCGACCAAAAGACTGGCGAAATATATCGCCAAGTGTCCGCCAAATTATAACACCACATGAGTTGACTTCGAAATTATAACAATGATTTCCCCCCAAAAAGGGACAAAAGACCCCCTTTGGAGCATACGAATCCAACCAAAAAGAAAAGTGCACAACTAGGCCCCACTAGGAGTCTACGTGCCAAATTTCAACTTTCTAGGTCATTCTGTTCTTGAGTTATGTGACACACATACACACATACGCACATATATACGTACATACAGACATCACGAGAAAACTCGTAGTAATTAAATCGAGGATCGTCAAAATGGATATTTCGGGTGTCTGTACGTTCCTAGGCACATATCCACGTGTGGTCGGGTTGAAAAAAAACCTCAATATTAATTCGGGGCTGAGCAAAATGGAAATTAAGGCTGAATTTTGAGTGAAATTTTTTTCGCGAATACAATACTTCCTTTTTTGTAAAAGGAAGAAAAAATTTGGGTCTTAAAAACGGAACATTTTTAAAATACAAGTAGTTGTAAAAAAAAGGTCAGGAATAATTGATTTTTTAACTTTAGTTAAAAATACTCAATTTCAAATGAAAAACGAAAAAAAATATTTGTTCGAAATCAAGATACCGCTTACAGTGACTCAAGTCAATAGAAGTGCTCAAATAGGATTGGAAGCGTGTTATAGAGCGATATTATTTTTTAATAAAAAAGAATAACATGGTTCCCATTTTTGGCAACTAAGTCTTGATTCTTTGGTAGCCGTTTTCAAGATATTGGTCGCCCGTTGGCGACTGGCGACTACTAATCTTGAGCATTATTAAAAACACCCAAAATCGTCATCTTGCTTTAATTTTACGATTTTGAAAATGATTCGGCGTTTTTTTAACACTTATTAGACCTCTAGCATAAAAATGATATTCGAGCTACGAAGTTCGTCTCTAGTTACAAAAGAACAACTAACTTTTTTATTTTCCCTAATACGTTGTATTGCTTGTGATCTACAAATTTACTCTATATGTACTTGTTTCATTTTTCTAACAATAATTTATTAACCTTTGTCAAAACAGCTGCCTGACATGATTACCTCCAAATATAGAACTTGTTGTGAAACTTTACTGGTCTTAAAACAGTGGACAGGTTTGCCACTAATGGGGCTTGAAATGTATTTACCTATAGGCAATTTTTATTATTATCTTCAATACTTTATTGACAGTGCAGCGTTTTTTATTTTACTTTAACCAATTTATTATCTTGTGGTCACAGATTATTTGTGATATTGCGCTAAACATATCTTTGTTTAAATGTAGAAAATGCATTACTTGAATAATTTATGAGGTTCAAAGCTAAAATTAATTTTAGAAGTATATAAGAAAGACAATCACCATGCCTCAATATTTTTAAATCGTGTTTCAAAAATGTTCAGAATTTTGAAATTTAGGTTTAGAAACATTAATAACTTGAAACCTATTGAATAAAAATCTCTTAAGACCCACAAATTGAAAACCATACATTTTAAATTATTTTTTCCGTGAAACAGAAATATAGCATCGTCGAATTTATAATTTAACTCAATTCATCGAAAGCTTTTGACGAAACAATAAAAGAGAAAATTTTTAGATTTTCTTTCGCAAAACATAAAGATTTCCATAATGTTTCATACAACCATTTTAGATGTTAAAGGAACATAAAGACCTAAAAGGAAAAAGAAGAAACAGTATAAAACCTTTCTTTCGTTTTTTTTATCTCCCTTTTCCCCCCGAAAAATTGTAATCTTGGTGGCTGTACAATTACGGCCCACATTCCGATCTTCGAAATGAAAAACATAAAATAGGAAAAGAATGCAAGGAAACCGGGGGAAAAAAACATTTATTTCGATAAAATTTTCTTCAAGATCTCAATCACCAATGGCGGGGAAATTTTTATTGTTTTCGATTATAGTGAAAAAGGTTATAAAAAAGTAAAACAAACTCTAATTTGGTATCAGGATGCATTTTTTTCGTTACTTTTCTTTTATAGGCATTTTCTCTGCATACACAGTTAAACAGTCTTTATTTAATATGAGAATTATCCTGACTCGAAGGTTTGTCTTGCCTCGTAGAAACTTGAAATTTCAAAGTAGATTTTATTTATTGATTTTTACTTAGGAAAAAAAAAACACCTTTTCTTTGAATGATTACTTTTTCACCAAGACGACAAGGGATAAAAGAATAATTTTAAGATATATAGTTTTAAAAAATCATTATTAAACACTCAAACTGTTAACAAGCTTTTTGTTCTTGGGCAGGCGTTCTCAAACTTTTTTAATTTGGCACGACAAATTTTTGGTAAAAATGTTAGAGGGAACGGCAAGAAGCAAGAATAATATGGTCTTAAAAGCAATGATGACGCGCTACATGCACACAAAGACTTTAGAAACAGATGGATGTAAAGTAGGACACAAATGTATAATACGAAGATGATTTTACACAATATTTTATTTTTTTAGACAGATTTAAAGCGGTTGATGAAACTAGTGACCTGCAGCTATACCACATGCTTCGCAGTGATAAACCACTCACTCTCGTAACAATAGGCCATTTTGACAAACTTTCATCGATCGCTTCGACTGTGTTGTGTCTCTGGTACTAGAGCTACTACAGGCCGTACTTTTTAACGACTGCTTCAAAACTTCAATAAAAACTTAACTGTTGCATAAAACCGTCTTTGTGTAATAAATATGTGACTTGTTCTGCATCCATCCATTTCTGGCTTTGTGTGGATGGTGTTTACTACTATGTATTTCTGCGTGATTCTTGCTTCTCATCGTCCTTACTAACACCCTTTAAAGTTTTGGCCAAGAGTTTAGAGTCACTCTATACAAATACGGTAGCACCAGGAATTTTAGGATATTGCGCAATTACTTCCTTTCCCCTTTTGCTGTGTATTGTATAACTTTTTGTATCGAAATCATAGCGAAAACAAAACACTTTATTTGGTCCCTTTGACTTCGCTAATAAACGGGCGTGACTGTAAATTGATACCATAGATACTTCCCAGCACCCCAGCGATTTCTCCTACGGCACCCCAGGGTTCCGTTGCACTCACACTGGGTGCTACGGAACCCGGTTTACAACTTTTCACACATGCAGAAAACTGTTTAATCGTACGGTCGCTTACATTAGTCACAACACTAATAAAATGATCTACATTCAATACAAAATTAAGTGACTGAGCCTCCCAGCCAATGATGGGAGAGTTAGAAGAGCAGATTGCAGCACTAAAAGCATGGAAATACAAGTTAAAAATTCAGTATAGTCCTGATAAGATGTGGTCCTGACCTTTTAGACTGTTGAGCTCTTTTGAGGAATTTTATTGAAAGGGGGAAATGAGTGTGGCATTAAGATGAGCTACACTGTTAAAAATTCAGGAAACTTGCACGGTAAATATTGCTGTAAAATGCAAAGTTTACAGCACAGAAAAAAATTACAGCAACTGCACCGAAAAAAATAAATGATTGCAGCGCTAATTGATGCACCACGTGACTTAGAGTCCGAAGCATATAACACTATATCTCCTATCACTCGATGTGTCTCGACTAGCAAGGTGATCAGCAGAATCGCCTGCCAATACGAAGATCCCGAGTTCGAACCCGTTCATCGTATTTTGTGTTTTTTAAATCTCGTTTATTCTACCGTAAATTTTACAGGAAAATAGGATTTTACGGTTAAAGTTACTGGCAACATGGATGCCAGTAACGTTTACCGTAAAAATTTCAGGATTTTTTTTCAGGTTGTCTTCGCAGTGGTATTGCGAAGATTGTCCAACTTGAATTCAAGCCATTAATGTGTTTCTCCTTTCAGCACACTTCTCAAGAAGTAATAAACGTTTTGAAGATCTTGCCTAATCTTTCTATTCTATTCTATTCAAGAGTCACAACTGACTACAACTGTATTTATGTCGAGGACTGCATACTAAGTGCCTTGCTTCCAATTATTTTATATACCGATAGATGGCAGCACCATCACCGGATCGAACAGTTAATACAAATACAAATACAAATACAAATGTGACGACCAGCAACAGGCTCTGGGCCCAGCTAGGCTGGTCCTAGTCAATTAATTAGTCCCCAATGAAGATCAATGGCCCTCTTAAAGCTATCCACTCCCTTGCTCATTACCGCCTCTTCCGGTAAGCTATTCCAAGTGCCCACGACCCTGCTAAAGTAGTAGTTTTTCCTGATTTCCAAGTTAGCCTGAGATTTAAATAGCTTAAAACAATGACCCCTTGTCCTGCTTTCCCCGCAAAAATTTAATCCATTTACATCTTTCATTTTGATAAATTTAAATAACTGAATCATGTCCCCTCTGACTCTCCTTTGATCTAGGCTATACATGTTAAGCCTATTAAGTCTGGTATCATAATCTAAATCTGAGAGTCCCCTTACTAATTTAGTTACCCTTCTTTGAACCCTTTCCAATACAAAAATATCTTTCTTCAGATAAGGCGACCAGAACTGCACAGCATACTCCAAATGAGGTCTTACTAAACTCCTATATAAAGGCAGAAGAACTTTCTTAGATTTGTTTGAAATAGATCTATTGATGAACCCAAGCATTTTGTTGGCTTTGTTACTAGCAATACTGCACTGTTGACTAAACTTGAAGTCCTGATTTATAAAGACACCCAGATCCATAACATTTTCTGCCTGATTTATGACTGAACCCTGTAAACGATATCTCATACGCTTATTTCCATGACCTAAGTGTAGCACTTGACATTTCCCTACATTAACTGCCATACCCCATTTATCTGCCCACTTAGTAATATGATTTAAATCCTCTTGCAGCTGTTTTACTTGTTCTTCATTTTCGACAATCCCCATAACTTTTACATCGTCAGCAAAACAATTCATGCTTCCAGAAATATTTTCATTGATGTCATTCATAAATATAATAAACAAAAGAGGCCCTAAAACTGATCCCTGAGGAACCCCACTTAAAACATCACTCCAATTAGAATGATTTCCTCTCACAACTACTCTTTGCTTCCTACCAGTAAGCCAATTTCTTACCCAAAGTAAAGTTTTTCCTCCTATTCCAATGTCAGCTAACTTGCTGAGAAGAGCAACATGCGGTACCTTGTCAAAAGCTTTTTGAAAATCAATATAAACAACATCCACACATTTTTTGTTATCTAAAGCTGAGGTAACCTTGTCGTAGAAATGCAATAAATTAGTAGTACAGGATTCAATGTTTATTAATGAGAATTTAGAACTAGTCCAAGAGCTAATAGCTACCTGGTACTAGCACCCCCAGAGGTATCGTTTCACTTGGAGGACATTGAGATCACGAGCATATTTAACGTCGCCCAGTCCCCTTTAATGACGACGGTGGGTCTTCGACCAGCGGGGATCGAACCCCTCCGGCCCCGAGTCCAATGCCCTACCGATCAGGCTACCACGGCCTCCTAATCTTTCTAATGTCGGTATAAAATATAAGAATGAAAAAGTATTTGAATTATGAACATGATGATGAAGCAACGGGTTGATTTCAGTACTGCCCAACAGATTAAAGAAGATATAGAGTAACAGCACCAGTAACAGACATGCTTAAGACATTGATCTCAGATTAACTCAATTTTCTGAGCCTTTTAATGTATTTAGTCTTTTTAAACTATTTTTCTCTCGTGAAACTACATCTCATCTAACGTTTGGCTGCTTCTGGATCCTCTGAAATAGTTAATTCAATTTTTGAGCAATCACGATTGCTTATTGTTCTCATTTGACTGTTTTTGTCGTCTTTTGATTTTTCCCACCCGCCACCCTCCGCACCATCACCGTCGACGGGCTCCTCACGATGCTGCTCCTATGGCGAAAGCCGTCTCCAGGTTGCATCCATGTCCTACACACACGCGCACACATACACAACTACACACACACACAAACACATACTCACACATACACCAACACACACGTACACCTGCACACACATACCCAAACACATACACAGGTAGACACACGCACACATACAGACACCCACACATACACACACAAAAACATACACACGCACATACACACAACTACCCACACATTCATGGTTGCACACAGACACCAACACATATGCCTACACACACACGCCCCCCCCCCACACACACATACATTCCCACAACTACCCACACATTCATGCCTGCACACAGACACAAACACATATGCCTACACACGCATACACATAATCCGTACACACAAACACATACCCCCACACCTACACACACACACACCTACACACACACCTACACACACACACACACCTACACACACACACACCTACACACGCACACACCTACACACACACACACCTACACACACACACCTACACACGCACACACCTACACACACACCTACACACACAAGCACCTACACACACGCACAAACACCTACACGCACACGAACGCCTACACGCACAGCACTGCATACACAACACTCACACACACGCTCCCACACACATGCGCCTACACAAACACACGCACATGCGCCTGCACAAACACACACACACCTACACACACCTACACACACACACACCTACACACACACACACCTACACACACAAACACCTACACACACGCACAAACACCTACACGCACACGAACGCCTACACGCACAGCACTGCATACACAACGCTCACACACACGCTCCCACACACATGCGCCTACACAAACACACGCACATGCGCCTGCACAAACACACACGCGCATACATACACACACACAAGCTCGTGATTGCGAAAAACATAATTTGAATAGTCCCCCAGTAACAGACATCAAAAATTCTACTGATACCAAGCAACAGATAGGATAAGGAAGGGATAAGTAAAGGACAGAATTTCCCTTTTGTCTTTGAAATGAACCACATTTCTTAATTTTTAGATCTGAAACCTTATTAAATTCAAATGAGCATGAAACACCAGCAGATCTCGTAGTGACTGTTCACAGCCTTTCACCACTGCCTTGCAAATACAAACTGGCTCATAAAATTCACTCTGATCACACTAGACGGTTGCACGGTATTCATCAGTCGCAGCAACATCGGTTTTACTCGCGTAAAAGTCTTTTTATTTACTAGTGGTACCCGCACGGCGTAATTCACTCGTCCATCTTATGATATTTTTGTTCTTAATTTTGGAATATAAAAAGACCCACATCGACTTTTCAAAAAATCGCTTCGAGGTGCACACCCCCGTGCTACAAACTAACTTTGTGCCGAATTTCATGAAAATCGGCCGAACGGTCTAGGCGCTAGGCGCATTAAAGAAATCCATCACACCCTACAGACATCCAAACATCCTCCGGACATAGAGATTTTGAGTTTTATTATTAGTAAAGTAAAGAAAGCCAAACTTACGACTATCTGTTACTGGACCCTTGCCTGTTACTGTTGCCATTACCCTATTTAGCATTGAAAAAAGATACTCGTTTAATTAAGTATCGTATATTTTGCATTAAAAATGCTTTATTTGTTGCCTTGAAGTGCATTAGTTTTGTAAACTCATGCAGCCATAACGTTTATTTTATCATTTAATAAAACAATCTAGTAAAAGAAAACATGACTTCTTCAGCCGATGCCCAAAGAGAGACGAAAACGATATACGTCTTTCTAAAATATATTTCAGCTTACATCGGCTGCAAAAGTGGTTTTTAAGAATTGAAAAATCTGAAAGACAATCCCCCACGGTGAAGTGTAATCGTTCGAATGATCGGAAATCTATAAGGCATTTTTATTTGTATCTGGCCAGATATCACGCTCGGTTTGTTTTATTTCTATCGAAATTGTTTTGGGAATAGATCTGTTGTCCTTTCGTAGGAAAATGTATGGTAAAGTTTGGGTTTTCTCCAGAATGTCCGTGAAAGAAGCGGTGTAAATTAAAGTGAAACAAGCTACATGGCTTAGATAAAAATGGAACAACGTTTAAAAGCACAAAAAGGATAAAAAGTTTTTAAAACTTTTTAAAAACGCAGACATGTTTCGGAGGCAATAACCTCCTTCCTCAGTGCGAAATGAACAAATGGATGAATCACGGTCAGGGGAGAGTTTAAATGCTTAACCGGAAAAACGTTGACCAATCAGCTATCAGCGAGTGCTGAGGCAAAATATGACGTATTCTAACATCTAAGATTGAATAAGATTGGAGAAAAAATGCGGAACAGCAAAGGACTCATCGCAAAGATTATTTAAGTTTTTATGAATGTAAAAGGATTCCGGAAAATCTAATTCACCTACTGTTGTAGGTCTGCAAATGATCTTGACCTCCGAAAAGACAATTGTGCATTGTGTCCCAACAATGTTTAGCAATTGAAGATTTGTTCAGTTCCTGTTTTTTAACGTGGTTTTCATGTTCTTTCAAACGAAATTTAAGTGAACGCCTTGTCTGTCCCACGTAACCAATATTACATTTAAAAGGAATGTGATGTATGCCCCACTGATCAAGTGGTTGGATTGGGTCCTTCAGTTTGGAAAAAGAAAGTTTATTTATGGGTCTGTAAATTACGCGAAAGTCAAATTTACTGAGAATTCTAGCAATACGAAAAGAAATGTATGGATAAAACGGTAAAACCACAAAATTTGTAGAAGAAAAACTACGTATGTTGGAAGTTTTATTCCGGGTTGAAAGTTTGCAAAAAGCCCTGTGGATGACCTGAAGAGGATAACCCGGGGAAACCTCCTTTTCCGGTTACGCATTTAAACGCTCCCTTGACCTTGATTCATCCATTTGTTCATTTCGCACTGAGGAAGGAGGCTATTGCCTCCGAAACATGTCTGCGTTTTTAAAAACTTTTTATCCTTTTTGTGCTTTTAAACGTTGTTCCATTTTTATCTAATTTACCTTGCACAAAGCTATCGCTTTTCAAAGCTACATAGCAGCCAAAACACCCATTATGTTCATATGTGCCCATAACTCAAATACTTACTTATACTTGACTAGTTATAGTAAGAGATCCCACGAGGCTTGACCTACCTTCATCGAGTTTCCAAAAATTGTTACCATAGATGAAGAGTAAAAGTTGTAAATAAAACGTGAAAGTAAGAATTTATACCTGTTTCCCGTGACCTAATCAGGGTTACCCGGGTTGAAAGCTGCCTAGAAATGAGTAATTTACCCTCATCGAGTTTCCGAAAATCGTTATCATAAATGAAGAGTAAAAGATGGAGACAAAACTAAGGTTGCCTACCTTTTTCCGGTGCCTAAACAGGGTTGTCAGGGGATAAAAGTTTTTCAATGAGGGAGATAATTTACCCCTCATCGAGTTTCCGGAAATTGTTGCCATAAATGAAAAGTAAAAGCTGTAACCAAAACGATAAAGTAAGGTTGCCTACCTTTTTCTGGTGACTAAGCAGGATTCACAGAGGCTAAAAAGTGCCCAAAAATGAGTAATTTACCCTCATTGAGTTTTCAAAAATTGTCGTCATAAATGAAGAGTAATAGCTGTAAAGAATACATTAAAGTAAGGTTGCCTACCTGTTGCGTGTGAACTAATCAGGGTTTCCAGCGGCTAAAAGGTACCCAAAAATAAATAATTTAGCCGACATAAGTTGTATAAAAAAATGTAGGTAAAAACATTACAAAACCAAAGGTATGGGGTTGCCTAAGCAAAAATGGTGCAATCATAGGATTGCCGGTATTCGAAATTTCAATATTGAAACTTCGAACAACGGTAACCCTATGGTTGCACCACTTTTGTTTAGGCAGCCCTATAACATCAGTTTTGTAATATTTTTACCTAAATATTTTTTATGTAACTTATGTGAAACTCGATGAGGGTAAATTACGCAATTTTGGGCACCTTTTAGCTCCTGGCAACCCTGATTCGTTCACACGCAACGTTACTTTAACGTTTTCTTTACAGCTTTTACTCTTCATTTATGACAACAATTTTTGAAAACTCGATGAGGGTAAATTACTCATTTTTGGGCACCTTTTAGCCCCTGGAAACCCTGATGAGTTTTCACGCAACAGGTAAGCAACCTTACTTTAAAGTATTCTTACAGCTATTACTCTTCATTTATGACAACAATTTCCGGAAGCTCGATGAGGGGTAAATTATCTCCCTTATCGAAAAACTTTTATCCCCTGACAACCCTGCTTAGGCACCGGTAAAAGGTAGGCAACCTTAGTTTAGCATTTTATTTCCATCTTTTACTTTTCATTTATGATAACGATTTTCGTAAATTCGATGAGGGTAAATTACTCATTTTTATGCACCTCTCAACCCCTGGCAACCCTGATTAGGTCACGTGGAAGAGGTAGAAATTCTTACTTTCACGTTTTATTTACAACTTTTACTCTTCATCTATGGTAACAGTTTTAGGAAATTCGATGAGGGTACGTCAAGTCTAGCATGATCTTCGACTATTACGGGAGCCAAGTATCCTAATTAATGGCAAAATATATCTATATGGAAAAAAATGATTTATTCAGCTAACTTTTCGAGATTAAAACTCGATAAGTTTTCTTTTTTTGGTAAACTTGAACTAGTTTTCTTTCGGACATGTAATCTTTCTTAAAATTTTTGATATAATTAGGAATACGAAAATAATTGCTGTTCTACACTATTTTTGGTGTACCATAGAAGTTTCTAGTTTAGAAATTAGTTTTTGAATGGTGCTTTTTTTTTTTTGAAACTGTCTATTACAATTTTTCGAAGATTTTGAATTTTCTAAAACATTAATAATTATTTCACTCTAAGAATCATAAATTAAAGAGAGGCAAGACCGCCGAGGGACAATATCTCATAAAACTTATAAAATTTCCCTCATAAAACTTATAAAATTTATACTACTTAGACTCCATACCAGGCCCCCTCAAAGACCAGACCCCTAGTTCCCCACTAGGCTGGTATGGACTCTTGTTGACCCTGGATGAAAATCAGTGATACTTTATTAGCTATATACATAAATGGCTACTTCTGTATGTATGTCCGGGGTAAGCTTCAAAACTACTGGACCGATTTCAACCATTTTTTCACCACAGCTAGCTACATTATTAGAAGCCACATAAACTATAATTTATTTAAAAAAAATTAGTTTAAAAAATTTATGATGGAGAACAATAAATTTCATGTAATTTCCATTTTAAATGATTTAATATAAAACGCATTGTTACAAAAATTCGTTGCCTTACAACAGCAACATTAATAGTAATCATAATGAAAATTTTGAATCAAGGCTTTTCCAGAGCAAACCTGAATATAAAGTCATTTAAATATTTGGAAGCTCTACTTTTTTGCAAACTTAGGGAAACATAGTAGAAAGGGGTTTTTGTGGTGTGTGTGTGTGTGTGTGTGCGTGTGTGTGTGTGTGTATGCGTGTGTGTGTGTGTGTGTGTGTGTGTAATACTATTTCGTTCTTTATACTTATTGCTATTTTAATTTTTGGGTAAGGAAGAAGCTCGATATCTCATCAAAGCGGGTTGTTTTTGAGTTCTTTCAGTCAAAACAGAAAACGAATGAAAGTAGCGATTTTTCTCACAATTATTACTGACCCAGGCAACGCCGGGTATTTTTGCTACTTACCAATAAACAAACTGTGTCACTGTATGATTTAACAGTTGAAACGTAAACGCTTATCCACACAAAAATGTTTGTTTAGTTAAATTAAGCTTATTTCTTAACATTTTATGCTGGCGTTCGAAAATTTATCTAGTAATGATTAATCACAACTATCCATTAGGATTTGGATTTTAGTGGGAATGAAAAACTAATAAATTCACGGAGTTTTGCTGAACATCTTTCGATATTTATATCCATGAGCCGTTTTGAACGATGCCGCCATTTCTGCAGACGTAGAGGCAATATGTAGTTGCTCTAATTGAGTTGAAAGGAAAAATACTAACGTCAATAGTTACTAAATGTTCATTAAGTTACCGGCCCTATAGCCAGGGCTAAGGCAAAAATACATGAAATATACCGCCAGCTCAGTCAACTTCCAGCCGAAGACTACAGTTTCGTATTTATTAACACTCATCAGCCAGGCATAGGACTGGCTGAGCTGGAGGTGGGAAAACGCTATAAGGAAGCCAAAAGTGCCAAACAAACTGGTTGCTAATACAGAATTAGCACTGACCAGACGAGTAACCGAAGCAATGGTTCGGTTCAACTCGAATATTGAAGGCAAGCCAGGTATATTCCGGAAGTTACCGCCCTATAGCCAGGGCTAAGGCTAAAATACATGAAATATACCGCCAGCTCAGTCAATTCCAGCCGAAAACTACAGTTTCGTACTTATTAACACTCATCAGCCCGGCATAGGACTGGCTGAGCTGGAGGTGGAAAACGCTATATGGAAGCCAAGAGTGCCAAACAAACTGGTTGCTAATACAGAATTAGCAGTGACCAGACGAGTAACTGAAGCAATGGTTCGGTTCAACTCGAATATTGAAGGCAAGCCAGGTATATTCAGTAAGTTACCGCCCTATAGCCAGGGCTAAGGCAAAAGTAAAAGAAATACACCGCCAGCTCAGTCAATTCCAGCCGAGGACTGCAGTTTCGTGCTTAACCAAGGAGGTTGATAATTATCATCTTTGAATTTAGAGAAAACAAATAGTCAGTACTAACTTTCAAAAAATGAAAGCAATGCGCATAATAACCAAAACAAAGAGATAAATGAAAACAAAAACAAAAAATAAAAACACTAATTGACAGCGAAAAACAACGTAGTAAAAGAAAGCTCGTAACTGTTCCGTTACTTCATAATGTCAGTCAAATGAAGAAAGTAAATTAGCGGAAAAATAGAATTATTCCGCGATAATTATTGGTGATTAATTTTACCGGTTATACGTAATTTATAAGCAATCAACAAATTCACCCAACTGTAATGTAAACAAAATCCCTTCAATTAGATGTTGACTTCTAAAACTTTGGAAAAATTATTAAATTTTTACTTTTTTAAATTTATATCCTCTCCTTAAACACCAGATACTGATTTTGGAAGATTGTTACTAACGAGTCTTATTTTATGATTAAGGAAGGCTATAATTGCCCTATTAGAGCTAGACTCAGTAAAAATTGGGCAGTTTTTAAAAAGCTTTTCAATGCCAGTTATTTTTCTGTTGATCTTCAATTTGCATAATAGGGATATACGAGACTGAATTACTGTGTTTCAAGGAAACGATTTGAAATAATTGCAGATATATTTCCACATTTTCTACTCCTTTTTTTTATTTGGAGTTAAAGATGTATTTGAAAAATTGAAAATTGTATGTAAATGCTCATATATGGCTACATGATCCAATAATTACTTTCGAGGAACGATTTTTTAACCTTTAAAAAAATATGCCTGTCAAAATTAATTGTAAAGTAGTTTTAAAATATTACTAAATGTTTTAAATTAAACATTTTAGAGAAGTAGTGACTTCATAACTTTTTATTTCTTTTGTGCACAAAATTTTTTGTCTTTTATTTATTTTTTTAAAATGCTTTGTATCATTGTAAAAATGTTTGTAAATCATTTTGTTTTATTCCTTTGTCTGCATTTTTATCACTCATCAATGTTTCTTAAAGCGTTTCAGAATTTCTTTCCACACACACTCACGCACAATATGTAGAAAAAATATTGGGACTTTCAAAAAGTCACATTTTAAAGAATTTCTCGAGAAATGGAAGATTACTTGTTCTGTAAATTTTGTCACATAGCATGTATACTTCAGATGACATCTTTACTAATAATAAAACTGAAAGTCTCTCCAGAAAAGAAAGTTTCTGTCCAGATCTCTGTGACGCGCATTGCTCCTAGACCGTTCGGTAGATTTTCATGAAACTTGGCACAAAATTAGTTTGTAGCATGGGGGTGTGCACCTCGAAGTAATTTTTTGAAAATTCGATTTTTTTTCTTTTTTTGTTCATATTTTAAGAGCATTTTGCCGAGCAAAATTATCATACGATGGACGAGTAAATCACCAAGTGATCATAACGTGGAACCGTAACATGGGCAAGCCAATTGGCAAGAAATTCATCATACATTATTTGTAAATATACAGGGGAACTAAAAGACCTTTAAATTTTCTACTACGGGCACAGTGTTGAGGGCGCCGCTAGTTTGTCAATAAAAATTAAATCACCCAAGCATTATGAAACCAGCAACAAATTGAAAAATCCAACAAAGATTTTTGATCATCTTTCATTATAATTGTTTCTTACTATGTACAATACTTTTATAGATTACTAGCATTCCCGTACCCGGCATTGCTCGGGTAATTTAATTAGCAGGGGTTAACAGTGCTTGGTGCACCTAGTTTCGAAAATCCCCCATAATAATTACTTATTACCTATAACTTTTTCTAATTTGGGGAGGATCCCGAGGCCCCTGGACTCCTTACATATATGCCTTTGTCCTTAACCGATCTTTAAATGTTATTAACGATCCTTTTAAAGTATTGATTATCTTTGCAAACACAGGTCATCCACATTTTATTATTATACCTATGTTTAAGCTAGAACTTCTTTGTATATAACATTTTTAGTTTTTTTTTCTGGTGCTAAAATTATTAAACTGCTTGATGAACTGGCTTTGGAGCAAGCTACATAACACTGGTCGTGTGAAAAAAAGTCTTCTCTTAAATCTATCCCTGCTACTTTTAATGTCTGTCCTTGTGACTTATTAATGGTTATTGCAAAGCAAACTTTAACTGGAAACTGCACTCTTCTAAATTCAAAAGAATAGTCCGCCTGTGATGATGTTCTTAAAAACTTCGTTTATAGTTTTGAAAAAATAAAAGCAAAAGACAGAAACATTATGATTTGACTTGAGAAAAGCCTCGAAGAATCACGTGAGAAACAAAAACAATATCAAATTTATAGTTCGCTATCGACCAAAAGTTGAGATGAAGTACTAAATAATGATTTGAATGGAGGAAAGCCTTCGAAAATAAGGGATTTGAATTTCAATGACAGGTTTTTAATTTCGCAGAAATTAAGGGGTTTTAATTAATTTCTCCCGAACTAATTGAGATTTCGAAAAATCCTTTCTTAGTGGTTACTTTTGTAATCATGCAGACATGCCTGCCAAATTTCAAGTCTGAAGCTTCAGCGGTTTCGGCTGTGCGTTGATATATATATATATATAAAAAGTGGAATATACCCGGCGTTGCCTGGGTCAGTAATAATTAAGAGAAAAAATCGTTACTTGCTTTTGTTTTCTGTTTTAAGTGAAAGAATTTAAAACACATCTTTTTGACGTTATTAAAAATCGAGTTTCTTCCTTACCCATAAAACTAAAATAGCAATAAGTATAAAGAGCAAAATAGTATTGATTTAGAAACGAAAGCACTATATTTAAGCATATACAAATTTTCAAATTATGAAATTAATCTTCTCATGTTTTAAAAGATTAATCTGTTGATACTTTTTTTTAACATGTCGTCTAAAACAGGGTGGCGACAGATCAGGGAAATCAGGGAGATCAGGGAAAAGTCAGGGAACTTTATTAATCAGGGAAAAGTCAGGGAAATATTAGGGAATTTTGAAAAAATAACAAAAAATCAGGGAAAATTGATTTTATGAAGGAAAAAAAAAATTTTTTTTTGCTTTACAAAATTAAGTATTTTAATTCCCTACGCATTTTCCTCCAATTATCTGCTGAAAAAAAAAGTAAAATTAATGAGGTGTGATTATGCACTGCCGCATATTTGTGCATTTTTTTTCTTCAACGTCAAAGTATTGAATCTTACTTATTCCTCACAGGATGAACTTCCTAAGATTGTTTCTGTGTCTGTTAGGTTGCTTATTTTACCTAGCTTAAAATTTCCTTTTACGCTTTCAATGCTACGTAAAATAAACAACCATACAGGCAAAGAGGAAGCCTTCATTAATGCCTTAGCTCCTTTGCCTTTATTCCATTGTCTCGAAGTAATTAGCATACTGTAATCACGATTTCAAGAAAAAAATCTTTGGTTTGTGAATTAATACTATAAAAGCTTAAAAGTTATTACTTCTTCGCATTTTTAATTTAATTGCTAAAATTGAACTTTCAATAAAAAAAAACTTTGTTTTTTGCCGTTATATTATTTGTTATCACCGCAGATTATAAAGGTTTTCTTTTCTTCGGACTTAAGTGATTCTTTTATTTTATAACCAAGTTGTATTCTTCTTTTATATATTTTGAAATTAACTAATTGCTTTTTTATTTCTTTTTTCCCCCCTTGCATTTCAAAGTTTGTTACAAAAGCGATGTAAGATTTTTTTTTCATTACATACTGAAATCATTTGAAATAGAGTTAACTAAGTAACTTAAGTAAATATCTTTATTTTTTATTGTTAAAATGCTGTATTCATTCATTAAAATCTATGTTCTTGATTAGTGAAAAGCACCATATGAATGGATGTCAAATGGTTTCATCTGTTTTGCATAAATATGTCAATTATTTATGTAAGAATAACTACATTACTTCTATTATTTCACTATTGCTTGTTATTCTTGCAACAATTATTATACTGTTTGAAAATTTAGTTCAAAATAATTTCAATTACTTTTTAGTTCTATCATAAATACACATATGTTTTTAAGAGTGATTTGAATAGTTTCTTAAAATTCTTATGCTAAGTGGTTTCTAGAAGTAAAGTTTTTTTTTTTAATTCTCTATAATCTTTCCATTGTAGAAAAATTTAATATACTATTTTGTAGGGTTTTTTTTCCCCCAAAAAAATGACTTGATATGTTTTTTTAACCATTTTATTAAAAAAGTAGCTTTTTTTAAAAATATACCTTTAGTTCAACAACTTTACACAACTTAAAACGTTTAAAATACTGCATTTTATAGAAACATACTATGGATTTCAAGTAGGGCAAAGAAAGAAAAACCATTATCATTGGTAACGTAAATCAGGGAAATTTGGTGAACTTAATCAGGGAAATCAGGGAAAAGTCAGGGAACTTTTTTTCACAGTTCCTGTCGCCACCCTGTAAAACCTTCTCTGTATGGCTAATGAAGTACGAAGTGATTTTAAAAAAGTAGCTGCGCTCGTAATCCCCTTATACTTGCTTTAGCTATTTTGGGAAATTTCAATCATTGTGGGCCCTTGGTGCGATTTTACCGAATTTGCGAGAGTCGTTTTGGGGTACCTTCGATGATTCTCCCCCCTTCTTTCCTTCCTTTGTAAAACGATATGATATTAATTTTCGTTACAGAGATATCGTAGCCAGATTCTGAGATACTTTTGGTCACCATAAAATGGCGCTACACAGTTTCATCCGAAATGTTTCCAAAATAAGTTGTAAAATCTGGTGATTGTTGGAAATTGTGCAAGGAAAATTAATGGAAGTTTTTGTGCTGTTTATGGATTTGCCTAATTTAGTTGCTGGATTATTTAACACAGTAAAAAAAGTCTTTTGAAAATTCTTTGATTGGCGATATTTTGTTCACATGGTGAAAGCTGAGAAACATTATGACGTAGTCTTCGGCTTCAAAAACAGCGACGTTGAAAAAACTGCCAAATGCATCAGCTACGGAAATCTTTCTGCAAAAATTTTGGCGATCTGCTGGTTGATTGGATAATGAGTAAGCGTTCAATCAGCATAAATAATAATAAAAACCATTAATTACATTAAAGTTCCGTTTAAGTGGAAAATGATCAGCCAAATCATGTATTATTTGCCAATCTTGTGCAAAAATCTTACTTCAAGATTTGACTTGAGAAAAGCCTTGAAGAGTCACGAAAAGCAAAGATAGTCAACAGTACAACAATTGTCGCTATCGACAGGGAGTTGAGATGATACGCTAAATACTGTATTGAGTTGAGGAAAGCCTTCGAACATGGAACTAAAAAGCTCATAACTCGTTTTTTATTCTACTTAGAAATTTCGAACAGGTGCCATCTTCAGCAGAAAAATCAGAGCTTTCGATGGACATATAATGTAAATATGTGCAAGTATTTTTTCATCCCAATATTAGAGAATTTATACAAAAATTGTGTTTTATTGCCCCCCTAAGGGGGTTTTGCCCCCCATAACGCGACGAAAACTACCCTATGTGTTATTCTGATGCATAAGCTATATTATTGTAAAGTTTTATGAAAATCCGTTCAGTAGTTTTTGCGTGAAAGAGTAACAAACATCCATACATCCATACATCCATACAGACAAACTTTCGCATATATAATAGTAGTAAGATATATGTTATCTCAGAACATTGATTTTTAGCCTACTTTCCCAGTAAAAGTCAGAAAAAGAAGAAAAAAGCATGAAAGAAGGCTTAATGCATCTTAAAAATATCGTGAAAAACAAAAAAAAGTCAAAAATAAATAAAATAATTAAATAAATATTGAAAAATTAAAAATTGGAAAGTAGGGTATTGAGATGGGGAAAAATGTCTGTCGGTCTGTCTGTCGGTCTGTCTGTCTGTCGGTCTGTCTGTCTGTCCCCCCCTAATAACTTTTGAATGAATAGTCCGATTCGAACAAACTTTTTTTTGTTCGAAAGATCTCGGCGAGGACACCTCATTCTCATATTTCACTTTTTGATTTGAACTACTTTTTGTTCAATTTTGAACAGTTCAAAAAAACTTAACATTAGCGCCTACGGGGAAATTCAAAGCAATTCCGAACTGTGAGGCGAATTTGCTTCAAACAAACTTTGTAGGAAAAAGCTTTTGATAAAAAACTTGTATATAAGATATCTTTTTGATTTGAACAATTTTCCGTTCAATTTTGAACAGTTCAAATCCCTTAACATTAGCGCCTACGGGGAAACTGAAAGTCAATGTAGATTCCGTACTTGAAGGCGGATTTACTTCAAACAAACTTTGTTGGAAATAGCTCTTGACGACCTACTCCCGACTCCGACTCCGAGAATTTAGGGGGACCTGACACCGACTCTGACTCCTGTTCCCTACAATTAATCGGACTCCGACTCCCCGACTTCGACTCTGACTTCGTAGCTTTGGCAAACATTTATACACGGAGGACAAATGACTGACTCCGATTCTTGGATATTCGACTCCGACTCTTTTATCCCAAAATGAGATTGACTCCGACTCCGACTCCGCTGCTGTGGTTTTAACTGTGAAATAATTATTGTTGATATGATTTGTTTTTATTTTCACGCTAAAGTTTTAATTTAGGTATTTAGTTTTCGGTGAATAAACTCGAAAAATATGCGCAGACGATTTTTTTTTTTTTGACAATGAAAATTATTTCTTTAAGTTGACATTTTATTGTTTTTTTTTTATTTTGGTAAGTGCATTAATTCGTTTAAAAAATTATTTTCGGCAACAGGGGAAAAAGAAACGATTTTTTTTATATGATTTATTTATTTTAATGAACTTATTATTATTTTTTCGTTTTGAAAGCTGTTAAAAAAAATTTTTAATGGAAAGAAGTGTATTAGCTGCTTTGTTTAAAAGGTGCTGCTATTTTATTTGTTCGTTTTTTTTGAAGAAAAGTAAGGAATATTTTATTCCTAGAAATCAGCTTAAAATATTAAAAAAAATATGTTTGAAAAAATTTGCGATTTTAGCTATTTTTGAGAATATTGATCAGGTACTAGAAAGTAGTATGGGTATACGGGAAAGTAGGCTCGTCTAGTTCTAGACGGAACTTCTTGTTATATATTAAGACTAAGAGAATTTTCCTTATATTTACGAACTCGACTTATATTCATTCACGTATAGTTTCTTCAAAAATATCAGTTTTGTTCGTATGTCTTTGGGAAATAACATGCAGGGTTTCCTGTCAAATCTTTCCAATCTTCACAGCATTCAAGAAAAATGTTGTACTAAAATTTGAAGAAAAAAACTCTATTAAAAATTTGATAAAATATGACATTTAAAGTAGTTAATTTTTCAATGCTAATGCAAGAGGGACAAAAATTTATAACTTTAAAATTTTCGCAACCAAATTGATTTGGCGACTCATAAAAAATTGAGTTGAAGATCATAAAAATGTAAAAAGATGTAGGTGATCAACTCAGCAGCATTTCAATTATTCTGGGATAGACGAAGAATCATGAGAGATCGCCCTCAAATTGGAAGCACGTAATCCTATAGTGTGGTTCGTGATAAAAAAGAAAAACAAATGGATTATTTGTGAACCATCCCTTATGATGCACTGCAATTAAGAGAATCCTTAAAAGACAGCTCTTTTGATTCCCGGTAAATTAACCACTTTTATGAAATTTTTACCCTAAACTTATCTTAAACTAAGTGTTGAGAATCATTTGAAGCACTGCGTTGGAGTATATTCTATTTAAAAATTTGTCAGTGCAAATTGTGTGCAAAAAACTTTAGCAAAAACGTTTTTTTTAAATTATTATATTAAATAATAAGCAGTGTTTTTCAAATTTTGATTAAATAGAATTCTCCACTTACGTATTAAATTATTTCACATATGAGGCAATGAGAAGTAAAGGGGTGTAAGTTTACATTTTCAAGTTTTGAGTAAAACGCGTTTAAAGATAAGCTACTAGATAGGCTTTCATTGATTTTTTTTCCTGGTAGGTACAGGTAGGTACTGGTAGGTACAGCAGCACCTACCAGTGCTACTAGTACTATCTCTTCCCCCAAGACAGAGGAGAGGTTCACCTATCATGTGTATTGGTTATCTCCAAATTTTTTGTTTTGCCACTTACATTCCTTTGGTTCTCACTGCCTCATATAAACTTATTCATTTTTTGCATTTATTTATTCATGATTACTATCATTGTCTTTTTTTTTTTTTTTGACGCAATAGTAGAATTATTCAATAACTGATTTGTTCTTCTAAAATGATAGCTTATACTTTCAAAAACTATTATGTCTTTTCAACTTTCTTCACTGTTAAAAAAAATGTATTCAAAAATGAAACTCTGAATGTATTCATTTTTTTTTTAATACAATTGATTCAAAAATGAGTAAATGTGGCATCAAATACAAACATACGAGAAATACGAGTCATGAAATGAGTACATGTGTTTCTCAAAATTGAACCTTATTGATTCGGAGCTATATTGAGTAATGAAAGTATTCAAAAATGAGTAAATTTTCATTATTTTTGAATACCCATTTTTAACAGTGTTGTTGTCAAAAGCAATGCATTATCTTCCAAAACAAGTAATCCATTCTGACTTTGTTCAGAACATTTGAATTAAAACCAAACTATGTTTTGACAACATAAAATTTGCACTATTGTTTAGATAGATTCAAAGCATGTAAAAATATTTTCCCGTGACATTACGAAAGCAGTTGTTAGTGGAAAATTTTATTTTCCTCTGGAACTTTTGTTGAAGTTTTCGTCTCTTCTCTTTGCATTTTACGTAGGAAGATGATAAGTTTATCTTCATGCCAAGAAGTTGTGTTTACTTTCAATTTATCTTAAAGTTTGAGTTTAGCGTTGTTTTCCGTATTTATGCAAATTCTCGTTCTGTTCCGGGAAGCAAGAAGAATTTTCATAAACTAATATTGAAGCCAAAAAGTTTCTTCTTTTACTGGACGGTTTAATATATCGCGAAAAAATACCATAAGTTCCGGTATCAGAATAAATTAGTCCCCGTTTTCCATAAGCTAATATCAAATATTTTTGGTTTAATATCTTTTAATTTCTTTGTCCTGAAAAGGTGCTTTCATAAATTTCTGACTACTTTTAGTTAAGTTCTTGTCTGATAAACTACATTGTTTTTTGTTTATTTTGTAATTTGTTACTATGTCTATGGATTGCACTGTCCGTAGACACAAAAATAACTGCTCCCGTTTATTAAATGAGGGTTTCATTGTCTGTAAAGGTTGAATTTCCAACATAATGACTATAACAAGCTTAACTCTAGAAATTGCACCACTAGTCATCTCCCATTCCATAATTTGGACCTGATGCTGAAGAGGAAGGAAATTTTTATATTTCCCTGTCTATTGTACCTGTGGTTACTACTCAAACACAGCCACAGAGTAACTAGCTTAAGGAGTCTAAGGACCTTTAACCTTTAAAATTTTCGACTTTCTGTAAAAAAAATGTTATGCATAATTTATACCTGAACAATTTGATACCTTATTTTTTACCATACGCAAAAAACTTTTCAAGTTATCGTAAAAATGCGTGAACTTTCCCCCATAGAGATTTATATTAACAGTCGCTATTTAAGCCTCTTTTTCTCAGGTGCCGGTTTCTCGTTTTGCTTGTGCGTGATTTTTCAGAAAGATTTTTATATATTTCCGTATAACTTTCAATGCATGTTTGTTTGTTTTATTTTATGATCTAAACGGGAGGGGGGGTAATTTATTATTTTTAAAAAATTATTTATATGTATATTTTTTAAATTTTATAAGTTAAAATTAAAATTTTCCAAAATTTTGGCCGAAAATATTTTTATTGTTTTAATATTGATTCTCATTTTTATTTAAAATTTAGACTCAGGTCAAAAAAATACACCAGACAAACAAACATACAAAGTTTTACGGAAATATATAAGAAACTTTTTGAGATATCACGCACACAAAACGAGAAACCGGTACCTGAGAAAAAAAGGCTTAAACAACTGCTGTTAACATAAATGTCTGTGGGAAAAGTTTGCGCATTTTTACAATAACTTGAAAAAAATTTTGCGTATGGTAATAAAAAAGGTATCAAATTGTTCAGAATTAAATTGTACATAACATATATATTTTTCCCAGAAAAATGAAATTTTTAATGTTAAGGTCGTTAGACCCCCATCGAAAATAGCGCAACCAGTCATCCGCCGTACCTTGAAGTTTAACAAATGTTTATTTCTCACGGTTAGGTTGACCAACCAGTAAATGAATAGATCGTTTTTTTACTTTGTTTTTATTTTTATAATGGTTTAAAAATCTTTATTTCGATGAATTAGCAGCAGTAACATCCTTTCATACATTTCCAAAAGAAAAAAAAATCATGTAAAATTGTTGTGTTTATCCCAGGGCTATGGAGTCGGAGTCGAACTGATTTTGAAATAAAGGAGTCGGAGACGTTAGAGAACATGTTGACTTCGACTCTGGGCTTTTTTTTCTTAAATTTTCATTGACTCTCCTTGCATTTTTAAAAAATATAACTATCTAATTGGTTCCATTACATGTATAAAAACCGATACACAAGAAAATATTCGTGTTTTATAACTATCGTTAATTAATAGTTAACAAACTGTTTATTGCCTAACGTTCTAAGTAATCACTTTCAAAATAAAATAATACTATATTTTTTCTTCAATCTCAGTTATAAAATACGTAAAAGAGATGTATACTTTAAGCAAGTAGGCTCGGGTGGACACCAGACGTACATGTACCTGGAATCTCCCCAAAATATAGTGATCTATTTTCGTTGAAATTATTTAGATGAAATATTATTTAAAATTTATTCGGCAAAATTTTCAGAATTAAAGTATTCATAAATTTATTAAACTCTGAAATCAACTTGGGGAACTGAATCAACCTACCAGACGAATGACACACCGGGGCAGACCGCCCCCTCTCAAGAAAGATCTTTTGACTAAGCAAGAAAGCTTTTTTTTTTCCTCCCACTTACAGCTTTCAAAAATCGAAAGCACGCGATTTTTATTAACATCTATATATTAAAGATTAAAAGGGGATCAAATTACTTCATATCGCTTTTTTTTTTAATGGGTTTTTCAAGTAATCTCACTTTAAAAATTGAAACTATTAAAATATTTGATTTTGAAATTTTAATTTCTGACGTTGAGAAATTAAATTAACAATGATTTAAGGCTAAATCATTGTTAATTTCGATGGATACTCAAGTGGTGTTATAATTTGGCGGACACTTGGCGATTTTTTTTGAAATCGGGTTTTAATTTGGCCACTGATGGTGATATTTAGAGAGTAAACAATTGAATCACAATGGTTCATCTTAGGTTTATAACCAAATACAACGTGAAAATTTCGCTAAAAGGCATTAATATTTCAATCTTTATTTAGGAGTTTTTCCCCCTTCCCATGATTGAGGAAAATTAAAAAATAAATAATAAATGAACAAGGAAAAAAAAAGCCAGAGTCAAAGTTCGAGTCGGAGTCAGAATTTTCAAAATCCAGGAGTCGAAGTCGGTCATTTTTCTTCCAACTTAGCAGTCCTGTTTATCTACTATACGTCGTATTCATTCAGAGTTACTGCTTATTCTTTCATTTCAACTCCCCAAAATAACCTGACGCAGAGCCACAAAAGTTATACTATTTTTTTTAAAAAGTTACACAAATCACTTTAAATGTTTTTCTGCTGCGTGTCAAATGATTGTTTTGATCGCTGTTAGAAATTTTGAAAAATTGAATTGCGCATGATATTTTATTTACTTGTAGGCCTACTCGATACTCAAAGAGTTTCGCTGAGTAAAAAATCTAGATTTAGATTTACTTAATTTAATAAATTACATTTGCTTGTATTTTTTAAATTTTCAGTTGTTGCGATATATTTATACTTTTGCAATTTATGACGAAACATTTATTAAGAATGTTTCTGATGAAATTAATTAATAAATTCTTTACCGAAATTTCACTAAAAATTCTTTCGCGGTACTTTTTTTCCGTGCTGTCCCAAATTTTCTTTCGGAAAATATAGTTGCTTTGAGAAAAAAAGGCATCCAATTTCTTCCAGGGTCCGCGAAAAAAACTAAATTTATACTAGTAATGTCTTTATTTGAAAATGCTAGAACAGTTATTCAGTTTGTACCAAGAATCGAATGGAATATGAAACGTTCTAAATTTAGTCATTGTGCTTTATTCGAATTTTTGAAATTTCTTCCATTTGTGGCTATATGTAGCCAAATCTTGCTTACACGTTTTTATATTTGAGTTTCGTCAGACTATTTTATAAAAGAATGTTATGAGTTTTGAATTTGCCAGGAAAATGAAAATACTTTTTCCATTTATCGTGCTTGTGTAGCATAAGTAAAGCAAAATTTTTTTTGGTGAGTATGAAGGAAGACCATGGGCTGTATTTCGTGAATTTATTTTTCAAATGCATCTTTAGTAGAAGTATCGGATCTTTTAAAGTCAAATAAGGAAGTTATGATGCTTAAATTATTTTTTCCTTCTGAAGACAAAATGGTGCCTGGCGATTTTCAGCACACAGTAAATTTTCAGCAGGCACTAAATTTTCTACCATTTCTTCCAGAATACATCTATGGGGAAATCCCTAAAGAAATGTAAAATTTTGCACTCTAAATTTTCAAATTTTCACAGTTGTGCGGTTTGGATTTTTTTTAGAAAGAAAAGTAATGTATTATTGTTAAAACGTTCATTAAAAAATGTGCATATAATCTAGCGATATTGTTGGTAAACATTTTAAATTTATAGAATTTTATCTTAGTTTTATTTGAGTCGGGTTCGTGAAAGAGTTGATTGTCGAATACTTAAATACATACATTAAATTTATAAACTAAAATCAAATAAATATGCAAAAAATGTTACTAAAGAATCGACAAGTCCTAAAATAATCATCAACTAATTTTTCTAATGAGTTGCGATTAATTTAAAATTATAAACATCCTCATTAAAAAAATAATACTAAGCCCCCTAATAATGCACTAAGTATCATTTTAGCCCCACTCTATCTTTACTGTGTTTCTGAGCTTTGAGCTGGATAATAATAATGACAATCTAAGGTATTTCATCCGACAAGACACAGGATATGGCTTCCTTTGTAAAACTTTATACAATTTGAAGAAGGTTTACTGAATATAAGCATGAAAAGAACAAAGTTGTACAATAATGTTAAAAATAAATCATTACGAGTAAGAAATTCAATTTTAATGAATTTTTTCATTATTTTTCCCGAAACCAGCTCGCAAAAGAACATCAAGTTCAGCAATTACTCAAGATTTTTTTTTTTTTTTTGAGCAATCACATTGCTTATTGTTTTCAATTGCCGGTTTTGATGCTCCAATGATTTTATTCCCCCCCCCCCCGCCTCCCTCTGCAGCATCACCGTCCCGGCACCTCCCGATGTTGTTCCGCTAGCGAAAACCGTCTCGAAGTTGCGTCCATATCCTACACACACACGCATACATACACACACCTACACACACATACCCACAACACTCATTCCTGCACGCAGACACACCTACACATCCACACACTCAAGCCTGCACAGAGACACAAACGCACACGCCTACATACACATACTTGTGATTGTGAAAAACATAATTTGAATTCCGGATGACAAAATTCAAATTATTTTTTTTTTAATCGCAGACTTGTGTTATTAGAACAAGAAGCAAAAATTGTTCCAATCACGCGTGACCATAAATATGAAGAAGTTGTTATATTATTGCGTCAACATCAAAAATTGTTCGCATGCGTTATAAATATTTCCCCTATTAACACATATAATTTTTCCAATAAGTTTATTTTGTTTTTGAACTCTGTATTTCGATTAGAACGTGTATAATTAACTATAAAAGAATTAGAAAACCGTTAATTAGTGGTATTTTTTGGCTCATTTGACGGTCATTTTTTTGTGTCTTTTTTTTATCATTTTTACGGTTTCTTGTATTTTTGAAGGGGGAGAAGAGATTGTTTTCAACTTTGGAATAAATTCTCGACCGTTTAATCTCGCCCTTCTTTGTAAATTTTGACGAAAAATCTTAAATCCCTTGGGAGAAGTGAATCTCATGATAAGTAGTTCAATAATTTCTTTGTTTTTCTTATTTGACTTTCAAGCGAAAAATTTGCTTACAATCAATGTTTTTTTTTTTTTTTTTTCAAAAAAAAAAAAAAAAAAATCCTCGCACGCTTTAAATTTTTGCATCAATGAATAGGTATTTTTAGTAAGTTACAGTCGGTCAGTGCTAATTATATATTAGCTACCACTTTGTTTGGCACTGGGCTGGCGGTGTATTTCATGTGTTTCGCTTTAGTCCTGGCTAATGGATTAATTTATTGAATATACCATGCCTTGCCATCAATCTTTGACGAACCATTGCTTCGGTCACTCGTCTGGTCTGTGCTAATTCTATTTTACCTACCACTTTGTTCGGCACTCTTGGCTTCCTAAAGTGGTTTTCCACCTCCAGCTCAGTCACTTCCTATGCCGGGCTGATGAGTTCTAATAAGCACGAAACTGCAGTCCTCGGTTGGAATGGCTGAGCGATGTATTTCATGAATGAATAGGTATGATTCATTAGCCTTAAATTAATTTCTGTGTCAAATAGAACGTCTGGAAATTTTATTTAAAGAATTAAAATCTTAAAGCTGCTTCATGAAAAACAAATTCGGTTTATATATTATTGTTATGTAATTCTATGAAAAATCATTGAGACAGATTACGTATTTTGCAAAGATCTAGACTCATCAAATGTGCAGATAAAAAAGCTATTCAAATTTTAAGTACCGGTAAATAGAACCCTTGACCTCATCCAGTTAGTATATTAATTGGATCTAATCACATTCATAAAAGAAGGAATTTAGTTATGCCATCAAAAGGAAATCAGGCAATAAGCAACACGGAAGAGAAGAATGAAATAAATTCTTTAACATTAGTAAACATTTAATTGCTCAAATGTGTTTGAATTTCCTAAGCTCCCCGAAGAAACAACTACAGTGAAAAGCTGCACCATTTAAAGCAAATGAAAAGGCAAAGTAAACTCCGCCTCTAAAAAAAACGCTCATTTCAGATGCATAATCTCTCATTTCACGAAATTAAATTAGAAATGTATTGAGCCTTCTCCCACTGTCTATTTTATAATGAAGTCAATTCTTCCTAAAGAATTTGAAAACGTTTAAGGGGCTTAGTTTTAAAAAGAGAAGGAAAATATTTAAAACAAATGCCAGTTCCCATAGCCCCAATGCCTATTAGTGAATATTTGTTTGGAAATGGTGGTACTTAAAAATTATTGCTTTAGTAAATGTTTGGAACGAAACGTTCATTTATTCGCAACATTATTTAGAAGAAACTGATTCACTTGCAATGATGTTTATTGTGTTGCTTTTTAAGTTTTGCTAATTTATGCAGAACAGGGAATTTCCATTATCGGATGGAAGGTTCAAAATATGTTACTTTTTACTATTTTACTTTGTTAATTTGAATTTATTTTAAAACTGATGAAATTAGAAAACCAAGCATTAACAACATTTCTTTCCTCGAGTTAATTTTCTCTCCATTATTTTTTTAGATTATTAATTGAAAATGTGTAATCTAAAAGCGTAATGCGATAACTTATAAAACACATTTTATTTCTTAAATTTTATCAGTTGTATAAAAGTTTAGAAAATTCTCGTATTTTTTCCTGATGCAGTTGAAAAATCATCAGCATGTCCTTAGCTGCCTCATTTTATGTATAAAACAAAGATTAATACAATTATTATTTTTTTCTTTCTTTAATAATACATTTCAAGAATTCATAGAAAAGCAACGATTTATAGATTTGTCTTTTTGAGCCATAATACTGTACTGGCTAAAGACATTTTTAGGACGTCATAAAGAAAACGAAAAAAAGAAAAAGAAGAGAAAAGAAAAAAAGGACCATAAGTAATCGCTCTATCCTCACAGTAAGAATGCGGTTATTTATTTATTTATTTATTTTTATTCATTTTTTTTACTGTGACTACACAGCCGTCTCAATTTAAATTACTTATATTTACTTTTTTCATTTTTTTATTACGATGTCATAAAAAATTCTTTTACCTGTGAAGCATTATGGCACAAAACGCATATTGATACGACACTTCGTTGATTATTGTTTTTGTTTCATTCGTCGTTTTATGAATTTTTAAATGGTTCAAGGACTTTTCTGTCAACCCGTATTTCCAAACTTCAGACACAGACCTAGATTGGCCGATGTGGTCAGCAAAACACACCTTACGTAAATCGAAAATCTCAGAAATTTTACCGTTAGGTTTAGATGTGTTCCCCTTTTATAAAATGACTATTAAATGGGATATTTTTAATTGTCATACTATTAACCATTAAATGTGATGATTTAATTGTAGTTATGAACACTTACGATTGGTTAATGAAGTTTGCTTGTCACAGAAAGTAACGCATATTGTCACATTAGCGCAACACGTAAGACATCTACATAAACCCAGAAATAAAATAAATATATCCTACTGTTGCTTTGAAGCTGCAATATTGGACTAATCTTTACATCTTTACTGTGTTATTAATAACGTAGTTCGTCTTTGTTCTTCAGTTTTAAACATAAATAAGTACTTGAAAACAATTATTACATAAAACCGTACTCTACTTTTTAATTCTATCACTTCCAAATTTTATAGCATTTCATAAAGTAGACTTTTAAAGAAACAAACAATTTAGTGTTCAAAAACGCACTGGTGGGAAGTAAACGAGACAGAAGCGTGAGAATAACTAGATTCCTTAGATATTGTCTAGTTACAAGAAACAAAGAGTAAGTCGACGTCGGTTAAGCAATATTCCGGATATAATAGTTTTAGATAAGTAAAGTTCTATGATATAGGATAAAGTAGCCATATCTCTATGCTCAATTTCTTCTAAGTTTCTCTGGTCTGACACTAGGGGTCGCCTCCGATTTTTCTGGTTGCGGTTAAGAACACTATTTGCCAAAGTTTCATGAATAGTCCGCTGCGTAGCCATTTGGGAGCAATTGTTCCGATTTTTGAAAACTTAAATTATCGTAAAACTATTAAAATACTCTTTCTGTTTTATTAGAATGTGTGTGTGTTTTTTTTTTTTTTTTTTTTTTTTTTCAATTTGACGTATATTTTTAGAGTATGCGGTAAACTGAATAATCTTATCATTTCGCTGTCCTAGGTTCACTTCATGTACATGCGTCACGGAAGTCCCAATATTGGAAAATATGACGTTATCAATTTCATCCGCTTCCTAGATTTGAGTGAAACAGATTGATGCAAAGTATCCTGTTTGCCTAAAAAAAATTTTATGTAGACTAACATGGATAAATATAGGTAATATTGCCCTAATGCGCTTAGTAGCAATCATAAAATATACTCCGGGATGAAGACCAAAAAGAAATCATTTGTGACGCTGGTTTATAGGCTTGTGAACTCAATCTTACATTTGGTAATTAATTTTTAACTTAAAAAAAGGCACAATTTGTGATTTTGTGTGATTGTGTGTTTCTAATTGTTATTACCTGATTTTTAAAAGGTGTATTGGATGGGGGTCGAACATAGGACAAAAAAATTTCGGACAAAAAAGTCGGAGGAGTTACATTTCTTTAATTTTTTCATTAATTGATCGTAATAAATGTTACTAACAAGCTAAAAACCTTAGGGAAGGGTGGCGAAATATGGCGCTTTTACCCAAACCCAGATTTAACGAGACAGGAAAAAGTATCGTTAAATCAAGCATAACGTTCAATCGAAGAGCATATACATTCAATGCAGTTAAATCCGGACCAGTGAAATTTTTGATTTAGTTTTAGGAAATCGTTGAATTGGGTGTCGTTAAATCGAAGTTACATTGTATATACAGGTGTTTGTTATGTAGTGCTGTTTTCCTGATACAGTTTCATTCAGCCCTAGAAGCAGGCATTCGCCGTTGTTAGCGGTTCAGTTTATCTTTTCGGAACAGGCTCCAAGTCTTTATTTGCATTTCATTTTCCTTCTTCTCCCCCTTCCATTCATTTCCACGCTGTTCGCAAGACTTATCATCGCTTCAGTTACAAGTATATGTTTTCATAAACAAATATTGAAATTCTTTGCGAGCTGGAGCTTTGTTCCTTTCCTTGAATGGGAGGGAAAATACTGTCAGAAGCAGCTTGAAAAGAGCAGACGATGTTACGAAAATAATACACGAATTCTAAAAGATAAATATGCAGCTTCTTGAAAGTAAACTAGAAGTAGAAATAGATTGTTTTGTGTCTTAGTATGACTTATGATCGTATACACATCACGGCATTAGTATGGAATAAAATCCATCCTTTTTTAAGGATATTTTTCGGCTTAGTTCAATTTTTTTTTATTGTTCGGTACTTTTCCGTTATAGATGCGTCACTTGGAAATTTTTCGTTTTGACATTTTTTTAAAACTTTATTGCCTATCGCCATTCTTAAAGTTACAGAAAGCTTCTTATTTTGCGATACTATACAGTACTTTTTTTCTTAGCAAAACAAGTCATTTAAAAGGGAAAAAAATCATCTAAATGGAAAATACTCATCTAAATATTTTGATGAAGCCATTAAAAATAAAACAATCCGCGAGACAAATAAGGGCAAGCTTTTAAGTAAACCCTCTGAAATCGCATATTAAGAAAACAAAATGTGTTCAAATGCACCAACTAAATGTAAAAGAACCAGCGAAATAAATTTTTCAAGTCATCATTGAGCGTTTAAAGTTCAATGAAAGTGGAGTAAACTTGTTGGCAGTGAAAGCGTCATTTTTCTATTTTGGCCAAGATGGAAAGCGAACAGGATGCCAATCCCAGCGATATACCTGTAACGGAAAAGTACTGATTGCTTTGGTGGGCTATCTGATGCAGGAGAGATAAAAATCAAAAATAAAGAAAACCCTTTCGAATTTTCAAAATTAATTTGAATTCTGAAATTTTGAATTCAAATTATGTTTTTCGCAATCACGAGTTGCGACAGGGCCCTACTCATTGGGGGCTATTGTTTCTATAACAGCTCCTGTCCCCCCAAGCATACCCCTCCTCCTGGGTGGTTACGTGTGTATAGTTGTGTGTGTGTGTGCAGGCGTGTGTGTATGTGTAGGTACGCGTGCATGCATGTGTAGGCTTGTGTGTGTGTGTATATGTATGAGCGCGCGTGTGTGTAGGACATGGACATCATCGACCAGGAGAAACGGATTCCAGGAGGCAGTCAGTGCTCGCCGCCGCGCCTGCAGAGGGCGGTGGTGCTGGTGTCCCTGGTTCAAGCTGAAAATGGAACTACAACATCAAGGACGGTCAAATGAAAGCAATAAGCAATCGTGATTGCTCAAAAAAAAATAATAATAATAATAATTAAAAAAAAATAATTTGAATTTTTGGCATCTTGAATTCAAATTATGTTTTTCGCTATCACGAGCGTGTGTGTTTGTGTAGGCGCATGTGTGTGGGTGCGTGGATGCGTAAGTGTATGTATGCATGTGTGTGAGTGAGTGTTGTGTACGTGCGTGTGCGTGTAGGCGTTCGTGTGTGTGTGTGTAGGCGTTCGTGTGTGTGTGTAGGCGTTCGTGTGTGTGTCTGTGTAGGCGTTCGTGCGTGTCTGTGTAGGCGTTCGTGTGTGTGTGTGTAGGCGTTCGTGTGTGTGTGTGTGTGTGTGTGTGTGTGGGATATGGACGCCACCGCCCAGCAAAAGTGGATTCCGGGGGACAGTGGTCAGGACCAGCCGCGCCACCGCCGGTGGACGGTGGTGCTGCAGCCCTGGTCCAAGCTGAAAAAGGAACCGGAACATCAAGGACTGTCAAGTGAGAACAATAAGCAATCGTGATTGCTCAAAAAAAAAATAAAAAAAACAATTTGTAATTATTATGTTGTCATTTTGTTACTTAAAATTGTGATTATTGGCGCACGTTAGAGTTTCATTCACTGGGAGTCACTTTGAACCATGTGGAATCATTTGGCAACGCTTCATCCTTTTTAGTATCCCGTGTTATACAAAGGACGCCTGTCCTTTGTATAACACGGTTAATTCCTACCACGCTGTATCGAAGCCGTGTTATCCGAGACTCTATTTATTTATTTATTTAAATTATTATCTTATTTTTTATGCATATACACAAAAATAAATAAAAGTAATTGTTACAATATTAGTGTACATAACTTAAATCAGGACAGTACGTACCATTTTGTCTAGAAGCCATGTTTTGCGCTATATCGAAACCGTATTATCCGAAACTTTTAAATAATGTAAATCAAGGCAATATGTACCATGTTATATAGTAGTCAAGTCTTAAAGAGGGGAGGGATTGTATGATAGCTGAGACTTCGTGAAAACAAAGAAAAAATGAATAATAATTTTTTTTTTTTTTTTTTTTGAGGAATCACGATTGCTTATTGCTTTTATTTGACTGTTTTGGCGTTCCTTTGATTTTATCCCCCCCCCCCGCCACCCTCTGCAGCATCACCGACGATGGGCTCCTCACGATGCTGCTCCTATAGCGAAAACCGTCTTCAGGTTGCGTCCATATCCGAAACACAACCGCATACATACACAACTAAACCCATACACGCACACATACACAAACACATACACACACATACACCTACACACACAAACACATACACACTCATACACCTACACACACATACACAAACACATATACACACACCCATACACACATACACACAACTACCCACACATTCATGCCTGCACACAAACACATATGCCTACACTCACATATACATACCCCGCCCCCACGCACACACACACGTGATTGCGAAAAACATAATTTGAGTTTAAAATGACCAAATTCTAATTAATTCTTCTTTTTTTTTTTACTTGAGGGACAAAGAGAAATTAAAATCCATGCCTAATTTAATGTATAATATTTTAACATAGGCCACTACCCTTCTAACCGTCCATATCAACTGCACCACTTTCCTTCAGAATATCACGATATTAATTAATTTCTGCTCTCACGACAATACTTTCAAAATTAAAGTTATATGTAGCGATGAGTTTCGCTTCAATCGGTAGAAAGTATCGCAAAGTGGCTTAAAATTGTAGTTTAATCTTCAAAGTTTATTAATAATCTTTGCGGTAAGACGTTAAACGAGTCATTGGAAATGACTACTTGGAAATGATAATGATGCTGGGGAGTGGAAATTATTCATCTTCATCTCCAAGAATATTTTAAAACTTTGAGGTACTGGAACTTTAAGCATACGTTTGTTAAAGTAATGAGATCAAATAATAATGCAATAACCTAAAGCCTCCAAACTTGAAAAGGAGCATTCTTTAACTTGAAACATTGTTGCATATTGGGAAGGCTTATAAGAGCATTTTTAACAGTTAAAATCATTCAAAAAAAAACTCTCTGTTATGAATCAAACTTTAAAATAAAAATTAAGTGTTTCAATTACATAATTAACTAAATAACACAAAAATTATCGCATTATTAAATTTTTACGAATAAAAATATATTTTATTGAAAAAGCTAACAAATCCGCAATCCATATTTTTGTTTTTAAAGCAAAGTTTTCTAAAATCATTTTTGTACAAAACTATCTTATCTGTTATGAATAAAATTTGAAATAAAACTTAGGTGTTTTATTTTCATAATCAAATTAAAATTGAAAATAATTCGTTAGTAAATTTTTACAAGTAAAAATATATCTCTTTGAAAATATTTTATTTTTATTGTTTTGTACAGTTAGTCTGGTTCATGTGGGGCAAAGTGGATGGGGCAAGGTGAAATGGTTAGCTTTGTTTCATTATTCAATCATTTGTTGTATATATTACGTTTTCTTTACTAAATACTTTATTAACATACCTTCTTAATTTAATAAATTACTTATTTATTCGTTCATTTACTCACTCACATATTTTTTCTTTCCTCGTACATTAAAAAATTAATTCATTTAATTGTTGGTTTTTTTAAATCAGAATCTTTTCATTTATTCGTTCAGCCTTTTATTCACTATTTCTTTGATCAAAAATATTTTTTATAACCAGATAGAAACTATTTCATAACGAAAATATTTCATTTTTCACATTGCCCCATAAAAAAAAGTGAAAAATTTTCACATTTTTTATTGAAAGCGAAAATTTATTGCCAAAAATATAAAATACTATTTCTATGCAAGTTTTATTACAAAGTATAATGTTTTTTGTCTTTGTACTGCAATTATCAAAATTAATTTCCAATTTGTTTATTTTGAAAAAGCTCAGTCAACTTAACTATTGCACTTTACCTCCCATTCTCCTACTTGGGATCACATCTATTAATCTCATTTTTTAAATCTTGGCTATATGTTTTTTGCTAAAAACAGACATAAAACAGATGATTTCCTTGCAGAATACTTTTTTCTCTAAAAATGTTGTTTTGAAATTGAGCAGACTACATGAAAGCAATTATGCACGCATTTTTTTTTTTAATTTGAGGTTGAAGACTAAATAAATTGCTATCAGTAATGTATACATAATCCTGTTGTCACCAAAAGCTCCAATGCTAGTAAGCTCTAGTAAGCCCCCCCCCCCTTTTTTGTGAACTGGGAAAGCACTAATTAGGTTTAGTGTGTCCCTTTTTTTCTACCTTTTTTTCTTCTGCTATTCAATGGTTAATATTCGAATATGCAAGTTTTTTTTAAATAAATATTTTATCATTAGTACTACTTATTTTTTGTCCCAAGAATAAGAGCTATGTGAAAAAATGTAATGATACTCATTAAAATTTACTATATGTTTAACACGTTTCTTTACAAAGTACACTATCTACTTAAAATTATAGTTTTTATGAAAAATATATATAAACATATGCTACGGCTTTTTTTTGTATAAACTATGTTGTGCATCTTATAATAAAATATTAATTAAAAATAATCAAACAGCATACTTAGTTCATGGCAGTTCATTACAAGGCCTAAAAGAACTATACCAAACTAGAAATAAACAACGTCAGAAAAGCGCAGTTTCGCAGATTACTGCAGACACGTGTTTCGACGTTACAGGGAACGCCTTTTTTAATGCAAAAAGTAATGACCTTATGGATAAAAAGAATGCTTATTACTTTTTGCATTGAAAAAGGCGTTCCCTGTAACGCTGAAACACGTGTCTGCAGTAATCTGCGAATTTGTGCTTTTCTGACGTTGTTTATTTTTTACTCTACTGTTCAGCACAAATGTATTTATTTATCCTCTACAAATTAGTTAAGGAACTAGCAGTACTCTACCTATATTTTTTAATTAAAGTCAAATAAACATCACTGTTCAAGAAACACTTTAAATTACTTTAAAAATTGAACTAAGATGAAGTTAAAATTGGATGCTTAGTCGAACCAAATATTTACTCTGTAAAAAGGATGTTCCAGTTTTTCAAAACAATTTTGTGATAATACATTTTTCACATCAAAAATGATAAAATAATTTTAATCAAGAGGCATGTTAAATTTTTTTTCTCTCTCAGAATTTTAAATTTAATTTAACAAAAATGATTTTAGTAAAAAAGTAATTCATATTTCAGACAATTTGTTGTCTAGTTTATGTTGCACATTTAAATTGAAATTTTACTTTTCCTTAGGAGTACAATTTTAACAGAAATATACTAATTGACTATGAAAATATTAACGAAATAAAAAAGAAAAGTATAACTAGAGTAAATATGAAATCAATTTAGCAAATTGAAATGAAAAAAGCGACGTTTTTTATTTAAAAGGAATAAACAGTTCGATTTAAATCAAAAATGATTAAATGAATAAGGGAAATAAGAATGAAATACGTTTGATAGATACAGTTTTTTACCATAAATAATTCACAAAATGATGTACAAACTAAAGGTTAGAAAGTCAGTCTTTAATTTTGGTTTGAAAACATCCAAAATTAAATATAATGAACTTGTTGTTTTTCATATTTCTTTACTAATACATTAAATCGCTATTTCTGTGTTTAAGTATCGTTAAAAAAATAAAAAGTAATAAATTTAATTAAAAAAAATCTCTTTGTGTCATTCGCGGGAATGTGTTTTAATTGCTTCATAAAAAACCTATCAAAGAATTGAGTTGCAAGAAGAAAACGAGCTGATGTGTGCATCACATGACTTCCTTTTACTCCAATTTAATGTCATTTCCCCATTACTGGCAATTTTAATGTGATTCAATAGTTAATTCTCTAAATATCACCAACAGTGGCCAAATTGAAACAGATTTTAAAAAAAGAAAAACCGCTATATTCGTCGCCAAGTTAGTGACAAAACTTGGCGACCAAAAGACTGGCGATATATCGCCAAGTGCCCGCCAAATTATAACACCACTTGAGTTTACATCGAAACTAACAATGATTTATCTCTAAAAAGGGGCAAAAAACCCCCTTTAGAAACACCCGAATACAATCAAAAGGGGAAGGTGCACAACTAGACCTCACTACGGGTTTATGTACCAAATTTCAACTTTCTAGGACTTACCGTTCTTGAGTTATGCGACATACATACGCACATCCGCATATACGCACATACACACGTACATACAGACGTCACGAGAAAATTCGTTATAGTTAACTCGGTAATCGTCATTATCGCGAATACAGTACTTCCTTTTTTGTAAAAGGAAGTAAAAATAGCACTGATTTTCAGTAAAACTGCCCGTTGTATCCAGAAATGTACTAAACTGTATAAATGAGTGCCGGTTTTCATGGAAAATTTTCGCAAATAATTCACAAAGGAGTACTCTTCCGCTATAATCTTAGCATCACTTTGAACTAGTTTGTGCATTTCCAAAAGTCGCCGAAATAGGAGACATGTTTACTTTATAATTTGACAAAACAGAAGAATATTGTGTGCATCGCCTCAATTTTCCATCCCCATAACCTAATTTTGCTTTTTAACTGTTTATTTTAATTGTTAATCTAAATATTTTTCGTTTTGATGAGATTTTAGACTTTTTTTTAGCTTAAAAGTTCATTAAAATGACGAAATCAGGCATGGTACTACTAATCAAGTAGTTTTCAAGCAACTTTAATCAAATTTGGCTTAAAATACTCGAGTTTCCTTACTGTTGATGAATATGACCAGTTATCAATCATTAGCTTTCAACACTAATAAATCGTTACATCACTACTAATGGATTTGTCACTATATAAATCCATTTATAGTGACGCAATCCATAATATAGAGAAGTTTTCGATTTTTCAATTTTATTTTTATATGATAGAGTAACATATATGAACATCATAGGTGAAAATTTTTTTGCGGTACGATAAGTAGTTTTTTTAAATTATTTTTTAAAGTTCAAGCGCTTGTGACGTCAAATGGCATAGGAAGTGACGTCATGCGCTCTTCCGATAGGGGAGAAGCCGAAGGTCACGCATTCGACTTTGAAGACGAAAGGTAAAAGGCTTAATTATCTCCTCGCATTTAACTCCTCGTGTTTCTGGAACATTAAACCTCTCATCCTCTCGGAAATATTCGAATATCATCATTGATGTTACATGAGGAAGATTATTTAGATTGTTTTTTAACGAATCCGGTCTCCATAGTGTGTTCAAAAGGATTATTGAATTTCTAAAAAATAAAAAATATCAGCGCGCTCAAAATGTCTCTAGCGAAAACAAGGGATCTTCGGCGGAAGGCTGCCCATTCGCGCCCTGTGACGTAGGCTCGTGACGTTTCAGAAGAGCGCACTTTTGCGCGTGGATTTTTAAAAATTCATTAAAAATCAACCACGGTGTTTTAAAATTCGGCGATGGTGAATTTTTTAGTTTTGAGGATCAATTAACAATAACCAATAGCCAAAGTATGAACATTTAATAGGTTGCAACTTCCCTATTATTGTAAATTTAAAAATGGGTTGGTACTTCCAGTGGGAAAATACATAACACGTGTGCCTCCTAATTGCATATTAAAATGATTAAATAAATAAATAAACAAATGAAAGAATGGAAAAATGAACTTTAATTTACTTCTACAATTACTTAGCTATTGTTATAACACAATTGGATGCTAAAGTATAAAAAAGGATATTTAATGAATATTTTGTTTAGTACAAAGGACCTTAGTTACTATGACTTAACGTCCAATTTCCTGGAAATAAAGGAAGGAAGATTTTTAAGCTAAAAGAAATATATTGCTCTTTTTCAGCAAGCATGTGTCGCAGCTTATGCTGTTCCATGTGTTCCGGACTTCTTTTGTGTATTAATTGCCCCCCACCGGAAGTGCGACAATGATTTGTTTTCAGTGTCTGAGACCGTTTCTTTTGAATAAGATTTTATATCCTCGTAAACTATTTCTTGGGATTGGTTGTAAAATATTGTAACTCTCACGTTCTTCCAAAATTTTCTCTTTGTTGGAATATCTGTTTTCAAACTAACATTTCTTTAGGTAGAAAGTTTGTGAAATAATGGCTTTCTAAAAAAGGAAGGAAATAAATTATGTCGCCACGCTCATTTAAAGATTTTGGTTTATTTTTTAATGTCATATTTTGCGGCAAGGAACAATGTCAGCATTTGCACTGTGCAGCATAGAAAAGAGTCCAAGAAGAAAATATTTTGCTTGGTGATTCATTGGTATTCATTCAGATCCTTGGCGTAGGAGAGTTAGCAAATATATTTAAGTTCAGTTCCATAGAGTTGAGCTGAAGTGATTTTGTCGCTGTGATTTTTTATCACCGATCAGTAAAGATCGCGGTGGTTTTTCACTGAAATAATACATTTTTTTTCGCTATTTTTACTTCCTTTTACTTAGTAAAGGAAGTATTGAAAAGAAAAAGAACGGTATACAAAGGTTATGACTATTTTAAGCAATATACATTTCATCTTTTTATTTCTTATCAAAAAAATCGCTTTAAAATCAACCAAATGTGTTTAATTTTATGTTTGGTGACTGCCCATTCAAGAACTAAATGATTAACTCGACAATATCATATCAACATGTTTAGCGATATATTTGTAATCACAAGCTATTATTCACAATAGGACTAAACATATTTCGCATTACTATATACAAGTTAGAAAAAAATTTGGGATGCGGAAAGTTTAAAAAGATCTATCTAATATTCTTCCCCTTGGAATCAAGGAAACTAAATTTATAATCAGGGCCGCAGAAAGCCAAGGTGGACCCCTTGTCAATTATGCCACCGGGCCCCCTTGCCCCCCTCCCCCCAAAAAAGGAAAAGAACAGAAAAGAAGGAAAAGAAGAAGAAAAGTGGAAAAGAAGAAAAGGGGTGAAAAAGAAGAAAAAAAAGGGAGGGGGATCAAAATTGCTTACTAAAAAACAATGAACTCTATTTTTAAATGCCAGATGAGTAAATACCAAAAGAATAAATTTTACTTAATCTTTAAGTTTTCTCCTATTCAGTGTCCCCCCCCTCTTTTTGAGCAATCATGATTGCTTATTGTTCTCATTTGACCGTTTTTGATGTCCGAGCTTTTTTCAGCTTTGACCAGGGGCCTCGACAGCACCACCGCCTACCGTCCTCTGCGGCGGGACAGGAGCCGTTTCTAGAAACAATAGCCCCTAATCAGCAGGGTCCTGTGTGCAACTCGTGATTGCGAAAAACATAATTTGAATTCAAAATTTCAGAATTCAAGTTAATTTTCATTTTTTCTTTTCTTTCTTTCTTTCTTTCTTTATTTATTTTTTTGCGCCAGTGTTGCCCCCTCCCTAAGCCCCGGGCCCCTAGTTTCCGACTCTGCTGACATGGCCTCTCTACACGCCTGTTTACATTACATCTAGATACACATGCAAATAGTAAAACTATTGCTGTGGTATTCAAATCAAAAATGCTAATGACAACTATTTTTCTCCAATGAACACATCAGTGAACGAACGCGAAATCATTGTTCATAAACAAGCCATCCATACAGCCCAGCAGCCAAATCCCAAACTTCATTTCTTTTATTACTTAAGCACCCTTTGAAGCTCATTTCCAACGGTTAATGAAACATCCGATTCCCGGTCCATAACAAAGATCTTCAAGGAAATGGAGTTACAAATTCAATCACTCGACATGAAGACGGGAAAGAATTAGCTAACCTATCCTTGTCGTTTTGTATTTCCTAACAAAATGCGTTTCCCTCTGAGGAAATTAATTAATAACGAGGCATTCCTAGCGCAGATGAATCACTGCTAGGGATAGCTCCCGAGAATGTTCTTTCTTACGTATTGTGATATGAGGAGATAAATTAAGGTAATATTTATGATTATGGTAATCTTCAGCGTGTATTGTAATACACGCTTGAGGGAAATTAAGATAATCCTAATGTGGGTGTTTCAGTTAATTATTAGACAAGAAAGAGGCAAAGAATTAATCTTTTCATTATTTCCTTCTGGATTATGTTAGAGTTCAGTAACTCAGTCAACGTCAAAATGTAACGATTTCGAGTATATGAAATTCAGTTCGTATTCATGATGCCTACGTAATTACAATCAATTATTGAGGCAATAAAAATATAAAAAAAATATGTATTAATTTGAATTTTTGGCATCTTGAATTCGAATTATGTTTTTCGCAATCACGAGCGTGTGTGCGTTGTATGCGCGTGTGTGTTTGTGTAGGCGCATGTGTGTGTGTGTATGCATGTGTGTGAGTGTTGTGTATGCAGTGCTGTGCCAGTACGCGCGTGTGCGTGTAGGCGTTCGTGTGTTTGTGTGTAGGCGTTCGTGTGTGTGTATGTAGGCATGTGTAGGTGTGTGTGTGTTATTATGTATGCGTGTGTGTGTAGGATATGGACGCAACCTGGACACGGTTTTCGCAAGAGGAGCAGCATCGTGAGGCGTCCTGTTGACGGTGATGCTGCAGAGGGTTTGGCGGGAAAATAAAATCAGCGTAACGCCAAAAAGAGTCAAAAGAGAACAATAAGCAATCGTGATTGCTCAAAAAAATCACAAGATATACAGAACGGTTCAAAAATAAAACAATTCACATTTCTACTTTTTAGACGGATCCTCGTGTTGTACGTTTTTTGGTAATTGGAAGTGAGGCTAAATTATGGTTTAAGCGAGTATAGTCCGACCACGAACAAATGACTCTTGTCAATAATTTGAGAAAACGAGTCCATTCCTTAATATAGGTAGTTTAGAAATAAAAGGACGCGTGCCATATTTTAGAAATTAGCAACATTTTGGTGCTATGGGAAAAAAATATTTTATTTTCGTTACGTGATTATTTAGATCATCAAAAGTTTATGTTGCAGCAAAAACTGCATTGATTTGGCGAAAAAGTAAATATGACACGCTTTGCATTTTTTATTGCAACCCTATTCTCGCGAATTTTCAATTGCAATTAATTATATGAGGTGTTGTTATTTCTAAACAATGGCTGCTGAAAGTAGTAAAACCAAGACCAAGACTTACGTAAAATGTAATCTGTCCAATGTCTTGATCGCACGAAATTAAAGTGTTTTACCTTTTTGGCTAATTTCTGAAAACCTAATATGACGTATTCAAACTCCAGAACCAATGACGCACTTGCTAATTGCGATCTTCAACTTTCCTCTCCATATCCCCCTTTCACGAAAATGGACACTTCCTGAAATAAGGCGGAGCCAGGGGCCAACTCTATGCGGTCAGACTTTAAAACAAGGTTAAAGTAAGAAGATTGAAGAAAAAAATAATTGTTTTCTGCTTGCATGCAACAAAATATATACAGTTATTCAAGATGTCTTTCAGTCAGTCCGTATAAATTTGCGCCTCGTTGTATTTATATAGTATGGTATATTTTAAAATCATAAAGAGTGGAAATCTTTATTTTATGACCTCTCCAGAAGAATGCAGCACTAGCACTTCTAGATTTTAAGGCGATACGTGGGTTAAAAATTTTTTTAAAGTAATTTTCAATTTATTTCTTTGAAATTTTCAGCATAGTTATATGATACTAATACCAACTCAAATAAAAAATTTCACTGAATTATTTTAAAATTAAATTTTTTAAAATAAATTTTGATCTTATAACGCTTTTGTCATATTACTCCTTGCAAAACGAAATCTCATCAAAATTTTAAATTACTAGTTAAATATGATACGTAAAACAACCGAAATTAGAATGTTGGAATTATTTTTTCAAAATTTTGCAGTAAAGATAAATAATGGGGAAAAAAAGCCAAAAATTAGACATTTTCGGTAAAATATGTTCATAATTCAGTAAAATAAAGCAAATATTCTTCACAAAACTAACCGGACAGAAAAATCTTTCACAATAAAATGTTAACAAACCACTTAAATACTTGGCATATAATTTTCAACAAATTTAAATAACAATTCATTTTTGAGGAAACGTTTAATTTTGTAATTAGGTTTTGAGAAAATCAACATTTTCTGTTTTACTATTGTAAATTTCATTATTGAATAAACAAATTAATTTTTAATAAAAATTCACCACATATAAGTTTTTATGATTCATTTGAATTGGAATTAGTATTAAAAATTGAAACATTTTATGCATTTTTTATTTATGCATTTTATATGCATTTTATACGCATTTTTATATGCATTTTTTAGTACAAAAGGGAACGTGACTACCACAAAAAGAGCCATAACTTCGCCAGTTTTCCACCGATACAAATCTTTTTTTTTAAATTGTTCAGCTAAAGGTCTAGTTTTTAGAAATATAATGAATGAAAAGCCGTTTGTTTGACCAATTTTTACTCATCTGAAAGCCTCTTAAAGATAACCAGAATGATTGTGCCGAAAATTCCTTCCCTTTTTAGCCTACTTTCCCAGTAATAGTCAGAAAAAGAAGAAAAAGGCATGAAAGAAGGCTTAATGCATCTCAAAAATATCGCGAAAAACAAAAAAAAGGCAAAAATAAATAAAATAATTAAATAAATATCGAAAAATAAGAAATTGGAAAGTAGGGTATTGAGATGGGGAAAAAATGTCTGTCGGTCCGTCTGTCTGCCCCCCCCCCCCTAATAACTTTTGAATGAATAGTCCGATTCGAACAAACTTTTTTTGTTCGAAAGATCTCGACGAGGACACCTCAATCCAATATTTCACTTTTTGATTTGAACTATTTTCTTTTCAATTTTGAACAATTCAAAAAAACTTAACATTAGCGCCTACGGGGAAACTGAAAGTCAATGTAGATTCCGTACTTGAAGGCGGATTTATTTCAAACAAGTTTTGTTGTAAATAGCTATTGACGTCAAACTCCAGACTCCGACTCTGAGAATTTAGAGGCACCCGACTCCTGTGCCCGACAATTAATCTGACTCCGACTCCCCGACTTCGACTCTGACTTCGTAGCTTTGGCAAAAAATTATACACGGATGACAAATGACGGACTCCGATTCTTGGATATTCGTCTCCGACTCCTTTATCCCAAAATGAGATTGACTCCGATTCCGCAGCTATGGTTTTCACTGTGAAATAATTATTGTAGATATGATTTGTTTTTATTTTCACGCTAAAGTTTTAATTTAGGTATTCGGTTTTCGGCGAATAAACTCGAAAGTCATTTATGTTTCTACAAAAGGATATGCGCAAACGATTTTTTTTTTTTTGACAATGAAAAGTATTTCTTTAAGTTGACATTTTATCGTTTTTATTTATTTTGGTAAGTGCATTAATTCATTTAAAATATTATTTTTGGCAACAGGGGAAAAAGAAAGATTTTTTTTTTTGATATGATGTATTTATTTTAATAAGCTTATTAATTTTAATTATTATTTTTTCGTTTTGAAAGTTGTTAAAGAATTTTTTTTTAAGGAAAAAAGTGTATTAGCTGCTTTGTTTAAAAGATGCTGCTTTTTTTTTAAAATTTTTTTTAGATGTGTGAGGAATACTTTATTCCTAGAAATTAGCAAAAATATGTTTGAAACAATTTGCGATTTTAGCTATTTTTGAGAATATTGATCAGGTACTAGAAAGTAGTATGGGTATACGGGAAAGTAGGCTCGTATAGTTCTAGACGGAACTTCTTGTTATACAGTTGAGTCTTGAAAACTTGGCACTCGGCAACTTGGATGGTAATCAGATTAAAACCCTTTAGTTTGTGTTCTCAAGTTAAAGCATTTTTATCTCGTGTAGATCAGTATAGCTGTCCCCTTTTGCCTGGTTTCGGCTGAACAAAATTTCCCTACTACCATTCTTCTTTGTTATTCTTCTTTCTTTATTTCTAATGGGACTGCGCAAGGCATCTTAGCCATTTGCAAACCCAGTGCGATTCTCCGAAATGGCATCCAGTCTTTCTTGTGCCAACAGTGTGGTGCGGATGTCAATAGCACAGGTTATTTTGACGCCCAGTTTCTACCAGATGGAGGCACCTGAGCTTTATTCGATACGAAACTGCACGAGGGGGTTTAATTTTTCAAATTGCATTTAATGCCAAACGAACACCCAATGGATCTTTTACATGCCGCATTATCATATGACATCTGCGCTGACGATTTTCTAAATTTCGAAAATCCAACGACCGTGCACCACGGGTCAGAATCGGGGAGTCTGAGTCATTTTACTATGACAACGTGACGAGGATGTAAATCAACTTCTTTCTATCTTTTACTTGTATTTTTTATCTTACACATTTGTATTACTGTAAAAAAAATATTCGTGTTTTTACACCAATCGCATTAAGCCCAAAAACCCCAGCAACGAAATCATTTTTATCAATCTTATTTCTTTAAAATTTTATTATTCCATGCTTTAGCACTGCTCAAAAACAAGAATTGCAAGCCGGAATCTCAAACCGATTAAACGAATTGAACAATGCTTTAAAACTCCAAAATATTACTTCCACATGTATAAATAAGAAATTCAAAACAAGACAATAAAGCAAGAATAACATAAATATTTGATAAAAATTGGACATTTCATAGGAGGTAACATGTGTGATGAAATTGGGTGAAAACAAAAATACAGTTATTATTATCCAAAAGTTTCAAAATGCAATACTTTGTATCAGCGTTTCCAGGCTTCCTTTTTCAACTCTAGAATTTAATCAACTTGTTTTATACAGCTTTATATTCATTGACACGTAGTTTTATTTCATTTTTCCTTTCGTCGTTCAAACTTCAGAACAAATTGTTTCGCGAATGAAAATTTTAATATTTACTTATGAAAATTCTCACGGAGTAAGAACTCATTGAAATGAGTAACGGTAGCAGATGCGAAGGAAAATGAAACGGAACGTAAATAAGACTTTCAAATGTGCATTGTGAAATTAAACAAGACTTCTACAATACGTATATGAGAGTCTGCATGGGACTGTATTTACATTGTATGCCTCTGAAATGTTTAGTTATATATATATATATATATGTTTTACGGAATGCAAAGTTTTTGTTCAAGAGTTTGTATACTTCTTTATGTTTTTACTTAGTTTTCTGTATAGGAACCTTTCTTGTAACTGCTGTATTTCTGTTTTCTCAGTCGAAATGATGGTTAAAATAAAATAAAAGTTACTTATGACGCAATTTGCAGCCATAACGTGAAAGAAATGTAAACGAGTCTCTGGGGTTTAACCTTTCTAAACTCAAATATCTTATTTAAAAGGCAAAATTAGTGGTCGTCACCGACCGCAGTAAGACTAAATAAAAAAAAATTAAAAATGATTTGTCAATCTCCTTCTTTTCGGAGGCTAAGTTCTTAAAACTTTTTTGTCATCTATCGTACTTTAACTTTTTTGTACAATCTTGCTTACTTAGTTTTCGCTGAAAATAAAGAAGGAAAAAAGTGTCAAATTCCAACATTTTTTTAATATTAGTGTAGAATTCAAAACGTATTTTTTGAAATATCTAAAAAAAACTCATTTTTGCAGATACTGCACTTTATCTTCCCACGGAAGTGTAAGAGTTAAAACGTATTTTTAGCAGAAAGCACTAGCGGTCCATATCTATTCTACTTAATCCCCTCAACTCTACCACTACACTTCTAAACCAGTCCACTGCTATATCTTTAAATTTACCCCTGAAGATTGCTTCCCAATCTTATTTGATTCGCAAAGATTTAAATCGTCAATTAGAAAGAAACATTTTAAAAACAGAATATGAGCCCCCTTCGTAACAAAAACGACACCTTCCCCGGGTTTCAAAATAATTCGTACCTACCTGAAGAGCGATAAGGACTAGGAGGTTCCTGAGCATTGCAAAACTGCAGTTGTGTACGTTTGAAAAGTCGTTTTCATATTCCAGATCTCTTAGTAATATATTTTGCTCTTTAGCACAGGCCTTAAATTAAGTTGAGCCTAAGATTTTCCGTTAAAATTGAAACCCTTAAAATTTGTGAATAAGAAAGAAGAAACAAAATCAAAAATACGTAACATGGCAACGCCAAATTAAACATCAATAATTTTAATGAAGATAAAAATTACTCGAAATTGATTAAAACTACTTGTAACTTTTTTTTCTTTGAAGATAGAAGTTTTTCGCAAATAGGTCGAGTTAGATCTGGAGTAGAAAATGCCGCTCTTTCCAGTGATGTCAAAAAAGAAAACTGCGGGACAATTCCTTCACTTTTTTCTGATAGATTTAATGAAGAAAGTAGTGAAAAATTTTAACTAAGCCTAAAAATGTTCGAGCTAAACACGCAAACAACTCCCGCCGTATTTAAGTTAGAGCATTCAAATAAATTGCGTAAAACGCGAAAAACTCTACCCTCTCCAACTATATATAATAATAATATATGCAAGTAAATTTTCACCCCTTTAATAGGCAATAATAGGCAATTTACGCGAAAGTCGAACTTAAAAAATTAATTAGAAAAAAACTAATTCGAATTTTAAAAAACAAAATCCTAGGTGCAAACCACCGAGACTCGAAGTAATTTTGTACAAAATTTCATGACTGTAGGTGCTATGTCGTCTCCTGGACGCAGGCCCGCCATAGACTTCCTTTTAAAATTCTCTTTGATATTACTTTTTTTAGTACTAGTGGTACCCGCACCGCTTTGCCCGTAATAGAAAAATTGTAAGGTCTTTTGGTTCGCCTGCATATTTACAAATAATGTATGGTGAATTTCCTCGCCAATTGGCTTGTGCCCATGCTACGGTTCCACATTATGATAATTTCGTAATTTACCTGTCCATCTTATGATAATTTTGTTCTTAAAATTAGAATAGAAAAAGAACCACATTGAATTTTCAAAAAAATCGCTTCGAGGTGCACATCCCCATGCTACAAACTAACTTTGTGCCAAATTTCATGAAAATCGGCCGAACGGTCTAGGCGCTATGCGCGTCACAGAGATCCTGACAGACAGAGAGACTTTCAGCTTTATTATTAGTAAAGAAGATAGTCGATCTCGCTGATAACGAGCTCTGGTTGAACGAAAACTCGGCTTTAACGAGAAAACTAGAAATATTTGGTTGGTACAATGTTAAGTTTATAGGAACAAACTCGCTCTCAACTAGCAAACCCTGCTTAAAGCGAGCAATATTTTTGTGATTCATAAAATTTCGATTGAGAAAATGATGAGTCTTAAATCCTTAAAAGAAGGGTTTTTTTTTTAAATTTGTAGTTAGAGAAGCATTCAAAAATTGCATACTTGAGGACGACAATGTTATACTGATTTAGTTATTTCCGATTATATTGTAGCTCAAATTTGAGAAATTCAAATAAAAAAAAATCAATAAAAGTGACGACGGTGACAAAAGTTGTGAAAAATTTGAAGCTGAACTACTATCAAGATAATACTTAATGTTTTTTGATATGTAGAAAAGCTTCAACCGTTTTTCGAAGCCAGTGATGAAAATGCCGATGTTAATTTAACAACTTCTTCAGCCTTGCAAAGAAATTGAAAACAAGCAGAGCAAGTATACTAATTTAATGATTTATTTTGTAAACCCGCTTTTTATGAGCACTCTGTTATAACGAGCAAATAACGTGGTCCCTTCTCTATCGTTATAAAACGACTTCGACTGTATAAAAAAAAAACTTTTTTTTAATTGAGCAATCACGATTGCTTATTTTTCTCACTTGACTGTTTTGATACGCTATCATTTTATGTTCCCGCCAGCACCCTCTGCAGTATCACCATCTTCCGGCTCCTCACGATACTGCTCCTCTAGTGAAAACCGTCTCCAGGTTGCGTCCATATCATACACACACACACACGCATACATACACAACTACACACACATACACACACTCATGCCTACGCACAGACACAAACACACACTCCTACACACACACTCATGCCTGCACACAGACACAAACACATATGCCCTCATACACACACACGCGCGTACACACAGCACTGCATACACAACACGCACACACATGCGCCTACACAAACGCACACATATGCGCCTACACAAACACACACGTGCATTCATGCACACACACGCTTGTGATTGCGAAAAACATAATTTGAATTCAAATGCCAAAAATTCAAATTAATATATTTTTTAAAAAATTCTTACGTATCTAACATTTTACGGGGTACAGGATTTCCTTTTCATTTTTTTTTTTGAAGCAGTACTTAGTAAAATCAATAATGATTATTATTTCAGAGAAGTCCCTACTGAGCAAATTGCTACTATCAGTTCTGAATAGTTACGAATTTCCATAGTTTTGCCCTTGTTGTGCACAGCAGCCTTAGTTATCATCAAGACTCTCTTGCACAGGGTAAATTATCTTAATCCCTTCAATACACCTGGCTCGCTCTGTTTTATACCTATTGAAAAGGACGAAATTTGTGTTTGAACGTTATTGCAAGAAAATTAAAAAGGTTTAAACTGTATTCTGAAAGTCATGCAAAGTATAATTTGTGCTTAATATTCCACCTCACAATTTTAAAGCTTTAAGGAAATGGAAATTTCCTTTTGTACAATCAAAATTAAAACTCGGGGTGCCAAATTCGTGAGCTTGAAATATTCCAACTTATACGGATTTTGTGATAGCCATCGTGTAGATAAACCGAGTCAAATTAAGTAAATCCGGAAAAAAATATCATAACGAAAACAAATTTATGCACAACTAGAATTGCAGTTTGATAGCATATTTTTGCTCCAGTGTGCATTAAATCCCAAAAGTCAAGACTTTTTCACCTTCTGACAGGTCGGTTATTATTGAGTTTGTTAGAACGTATGGGAATGGCAAGCCCTTTTTATGAACGACTAATAGATAGAACGACTGATACTGGTTAGTTATTATTCAGATACCCTTTTTATCCCCTTAGAGGCATATTTGAGTGCAAAGTGACATTCACGTTCTGGCTCTTTGAAATGAACCATGCCTTTTTCGGGGGTGTTCGTATTATTTTGGTGCTCATCTTTACTTGTAAAGCATTTAATTTGCATTTTCTGTGCCAAGTTTAGAACTGAACTGTTCGATTAAAGTTCCAAAAAAGTTTTGATTCTTTCATTTCTTTTTTTTTTTTATTTCATTATAACTTTATAAAAATCTGTGCATCATATGCGCATTTTAAATGCTGAAATTATATACAGTTTTATGTTCTTAGCATGTTTGACTTCAAACAAATTTTCAAATGGTCCAGTACTGCACTCTGATAGCAATGTTAAAATATCTGTTTTTTCCTTTTATTTTAAAAATTAAGATTTCAACCATTGAGAAGAAATAAAATGGAGGGAGTGAAGACTTTCATTCGTGAAGCCAAGACCCCAAGCCATGTGTTAGATTTTAAAGTAAAGCATTGGAAGAAATCAGGTTTCTTTCGTTTGTTTCAAACAAAACGAGCAACCATTTGTCATTGTTGAGTCACGTGACTTGGAGGTCTTTGGGTCAGATTTTTCTGAGCCAATAATTGGACCTGCTTCCTTAAGTTCAATACCTGCTCCAAGATTTCAACATTGTGCACTACTCAATGTAAGCTGTTCTTGAACGCAGGTTTGAAATTGTTGAAATCTCGTGTTCTAAATTGTTTGTATATAACAAACGGTAAAAATCTTGTGCGTCAGTGTTATAAACTCAGGAGTGTTTAAAACATTTAGGAGTTTTTTTTTCTGATTAAAAGTTGCACTTCTTTTACTGAAATAATTTAATTTATGTCTTCTTTCGTATATGAATCAGTGACAGTAGGTGGTGGAATAACTTTGAATCGGATTAATAGTAAATTATGGATTTTCTAATTATGAGGAATTAATTTTGGTAACCATGCAATACTTGGAAATTTTAAACATTTTTATGCTAATAGATGTAATTATCCTACAAAAATATGAACAAAGCAATTTAAAACACAAATATTATGGATTCATGGTACCTTAATTGTATGTCCATCCTCGCAAATAATTCCAACTTCACCCCAAATAATCTAATAAGTAATGATTGAGGCATCGAGCAGTTTATATGTGGTACCTAATATAAATTACTAAATTCAGACCTTCAACATTTTGACAGAGTATCCGTAATTTATGCGGTAGGATGTTCTCAACTCGTTCCAAATTCATTCCATAATCTGTTCTTAGTATATTCCCCTATCTCACTCACAAGTTTAATCGTACGTAAAGCCGACAAATGCAAATTCTACGAAATTCTTAATCACTTCGTCGAAATTCACACCAGATGGATAAAAACGGGGTCATGCGTTGAATTTCAGATCGCGTACCGGTTGGAGCGAAAATAGAGTAAACCTCACGAAATCCTTTCTTCTGAAAATTCTTCTCCTACCTTAACCGTACCTGTAACCGAATCTCTCAGCTTGTTGCCTCGACTCGAAATAAAACTTTAAATTAGCTCTTGGATCTTCAGGTGCAAAATTAAGTTTAAAACTCATCTTACCTTTATGAATCAAGAGGCTTATTTCAACATAAATTCAAAGTGTTAAGATACGTGAGTTGTTGAAACTTTGAGATTGGCAATTTAAGGTGTGTACCTGAGATTAAAGTTGGATTTTTAATGAGTTCACCAAATCCCTGAAATATCTTTTAATTGGATAGTGGGCGTTGCGTTAGTTAAAAGCGAAAAATGAATCTTGCCAAATCCTCTTCTGCAAAAGATTGTAAGCTTGAGAGTTATTAGACATTGACTATATAATTAAACCTATATTATGAATGAAGAAGAAAATATTGCGTTCTCAGAGTCGGTGTTAAGAAAAGGGGGGGGGGGGGTGGCTACCATTGCATTTTGAAGGAAGTAATGTTACTTAGGAGAAGAAAAGATATTATATTATGAAATAGAGATACTTTAAATGTTATAGGAATGTGAAGGAATATACTCATACCTTTTTAGAATTTTTCGCATCCGGTTAATTTTGTCGTTGCTTTCCTTTCTTTCTTTCTTTTTTTTTTTGAGCAATCTCAAATTGCTTATTGTTTTCATTGACCGTCAAATGATGTCCTTTGATTTTTGGAGCTGGGCATCTAACGAGAACCACCGTCGACCGTCCCTTGCAGATGCTTGTTCTTCACCAGCAGCACTGTCCACCGGAATCTGCTCCTCCTGGGCGATTGCGTCTATGTCCTACACACAAGCAAGCCTACACACATACACGCGCGCCTACGCACACACATATACACACACGCGCGCTTACGCACACACACATACACACACGCGCGCCTACGCACACACACATACGCGCCTACGCACTTACACACACACATACACACATACTCTGACTGCGAAAAACATAATTTGAATTCAAGATGTCAAAAAATGCGAAAAAAAAATTTTTTTTCGTGATTAAAGATTTAGTAAAACTTGTTACTTAAAACCTTAATTGCAATTTCTGCAAATTTTATGATGCATTAAAATAGTCACTTCAAGATTATAAAATTTTGTTCATATCTATAAAACATTAAAAATGTGTCGAAAAAAGGCTCGAACCGCCTGTAAACAGTTTTTCTGTTGAAATGTAGTTCTAATTTTTTACCGAAAAATGAAAGAAATACTTACCACATTTACAGCAGTGTCGCTAATCTTACAATATGATAATTTAAGATACCGAACAGTGGGGTAAGATAAAGATACTAAGCTTCAAAAGTATTGTGTTTGCTTTAGGATGGTCATTAAAAATTTTAAACTTATACCCACTATTGCTTTAAATTCTTAAGTTTAATTAAAGAATAAAAAATCGGTTAGCTCTTTTTGAAACATGGAAAGCATGTTACCAAAAAAAAGTGTTTTGACAATCATTGGGTCTAGAGAATAGTGGTAAAGAGAAGGTTTCTTCTTTTGTATCCTGGTTGTTTTCCTGTTAGCCACCTGAAGTTGAGAAGAGCTTAGCAGGTTTGGAGCTGCAGACAAAGTTTCATGGAATCTGATGGTTGTGAAAGAACATTTACAGAGTCGATTGGCAATAGAGGTAGTCTTTCTAACTTGATTAGGTTTGGAAGGAGCTCCAAGCAAAAAAAAAAGGATGAATGGCTTGAGCATTTTCTTTTTCTTTGGTTTCGACTGGATTAGTAGTATGTGCAGCTTCAAAAACGTTATCTGCATAAGTGTTGATGTATAGAGAGTTTCACTTAAGTAGACTAGGTACTCAAAAACATGAAAGATCAGTTGAGAATTTAACAGGCTTTCTAAGTAGGGCGTCTGCTGAAATTGGAGAACAGTGGTAAGGAGACAACTTCATTCTTTTTATACTGGTTGTTTTCTTGTAGACCACCAGAAGTTGAGCAGATTGGGAGCTGCAGAGGAAGTGTCAAGGAATCTGATGGCTATGAGAGAATATTTGAGGAATTGATTGACCATGAAGATGGTCTTACTGACTTGATTGGATTTGGAGGAATTGCGAGAATCATTGACTTGAGCATACTTTTGTTTTTGGTTTCAACTACATCAGTAGTATAAGAAGCTTGAAAATCTTTATCTGCATAAGTGTTGATGCCAAGTGTTTTACTTAAATAGAATAGGTATTTATAGCAATGATAAATGAGCAGTCCATTCGTCATTTTACCCTCCCAGTCACTCATCGTCTTACCCCCTTCTGCCGTTTTCGCTTTGAGTTTGCTTTTTTTTAGTACCGCAAGTTATCCTTAATATCCCCTACAACACATACAGGGTGTTCCATTAAACCTGCAAGACCTCTATTTTCACAATCGTTAGTCTTATATGCATACTTCCAATTGCAAAAATGTTCAAAATCAGATGCAGAGTTAAGATATTGAAAAATTGAACCAAAAATAAGAGTAAGCCAAAAAGTGCAAAATTTAACTTTTTATACTGGCCCTAGGTGGTCCCCTAACTTATATCTAGGGAAATAATCTCCATTGAAAAACCTTACTAACACAAAAAACTTGACATTTGTGCGACCAAAACTCAAGGCGATATTCGAGTTCAAAGTATTAAGGGACCATACAGAAAATGAGATTTTAACTGATCGCCCCTTCAGAAAAATGACAGGTTGTCGAAGCAAAAAAATAAAAATAAAAGTTTTTATGTTTTTCATTGCTACTCAAAAATAAATGCAAATGTTATGCCATGATTCGCAAAAACACACTACATAACCTCGAAGAATTTGAAAAACCACACTCTATGCACACATATAATAGCGAGTGTAAAGTGGTATGAGTCACAAAACGCTGCGTTTCATATCTCGGTCAATGTTGGTCATAGTAATGTCAAACTTTTCGCGTTGGACTTATTTTCCAATGGATATTATTTCCCTAAATATAAATTGGGGGACCTAGGGCCCGTATAAAAAGTTAAATTTTGTACTTTTTTACTCATTTTCATTTTTGCTTCGAACTTTCAGTATCTTAACTCTGCATCTGATTTTGAACATTTTTGCAATTGAAAGTATGTATCTAAGACTAACGGTTGCGAAAATAAAGGTCTTGCAGGTTAAAACGGAACACCCTGTATATTTTTTGTGTTACAAATTGAATTTTTCACGGAAGAAAAAAAGTACTTACGGTCGTTGAGTAGTTCCTTACGTTGTAAAGTCAAATAATTACAATCACAATCAAGAAAAGTTCATCTGGAGGATTACGGCTCGCAAAACAATCCATTCCGACATCACTTGTAGTGAACTTAGTTACATTACACCTTAGTATTAGAAAGTATCTCGACTAATCATACGTGAAAATATTTTTTAATTAGTTATATCAACGAAAGAATTGCAGAAGCGCTAAATTCATCATTGCATCCAATACATCATCTTATCCACCTTTTCCTTACATAGATGCGATCAATTGACTAAATAAAGAAGCAGGAATAATGTAAGACTTCTTTTTCACAAATTCAAAATTTTCAAAAATTAATGTATGAAATACTTGTAGATATGTCTCAAATGAATGGGGTCGTTTCCAAAATTTTAAAAGTATTATTTTCTGAAAGAGCATGCTTAAAAATATAGGATCTGACCATTTTTTAAATAATTTGTTCAAGTTTAATATTTTTAAAAAATTACTTAAACTTTCATTGCACTTTCATTGTTTACGTTTCTGTCGTGTGACATCACAAATAATGAAATGGCATTCAGGGTTACCATTCACGGGGGAAAATATTTAATTCGCATCCTTACTCACGTGTATTGGCAACGATATGGTTGATAGAAAGCGTAGAGCGCAATATTTAATTCGCTTCTTGATTATCATAACGTGGAAACGTGGTAGAATGATGCGCCAAATTGCACCATTTGTGACGTCATCAAGACCACGCCTTGTTTTCAAAATCGTACATTTAAAAAAAGTAATTAAAAAATAACTGTTGGAAAAATGAAAGTATTTTCTGGGTCCATGTTATTTTTTTTACTCATTCTATCAATTTCAGTGACTAAAAGTAGTAATTTTGACTGAAGGAAACAACCTCATTGTCATTTTGTTAAAGTATTTTTTCACAAAAATTTCAATCCATTTAAAAGAATCTTTTTTTCATGAAGTAAAATACGTATTCACATAAAACATGGCAGACTGAAGATAATTGATACTTAAAAAATTTATGTGGTATATTTTATAACAATAAAGTAGCTGTGTCTTAGATGGATATGCTGACATTGTTCCCCTTTAATGGTTTAATTTAGTTTTTCGATGTAACGTGGCTCATTTTTCACAGTAACTGGTTATCTTTGTTTGAAGTTCAGCCATTGTTCTTTCTTTGTTACCATAGATATCTTACTTTACCTCATAGAAAAGAAAACGACATAGTGACTCTTATGTCGACATAATGAGTATTAGCGTCGATATTGCAAGATCTTCATTGTCAAATAACTGTCATCATTACATGAAATCAAAAGACCAAGACAGTTTCCCCTATTTGAAATCATTACTATTGCTGATGAGTGACATTTGGCACTTTTTGTTGAAATTATACTGAGTTGAGATACATATCGTGCAGAGGACAAATGTTTAGGAAGTTTGAAATAGTTGGGAAGTTCAATTCAGATATAACCATCAGATCAACCTGTAGAGCTTTTGGAAACTAATTCATCGGAATCTTGCTATATCTTCGCCGAAGGATAACATAATTTAATCAATCAAATCAGACCTAATTTTACTAAACAACATAACTGCAGAAACCCAGTTTCAACTATGCATTTAGGGCTTCCAGTAAGCATTACGTACACAAAAATACTTCAAATGTTATTTAGTGATACATTTGAAAATTTCGTTAAACATCAATTCAACTTTATTTTAAAAGATTAAGCATTCTATTTTTCTGAAATTTGCTCCTCTTGCATTTATTATTTGTATATCTTATAAATGAATAATGTTTAAGTATGCCATTAAATACGTGAATTTATTCTTATGTCTTACCTTGACTTAGCAAACAATTTCGAAACACTGAACTTTCGTTTAACGATTTCATAAACAATATCTAGTAATTTGTAGTTACTGTCTTACTGAATTTAATTTATACGTAGTAATATAAATGATACTGAAAACTTAAGTGCATTTTGGAAAGTCAAACAAGGCTTCGCATATTGTAAACATACTTTACTGGAAGATGTGGACAAATTCAGATACAGGTGAAACAGAATTCAGAAATTCGAATGTTTGCACATAGTTCCGTAATAAATGATTCCCATCCATTAAAGAACCTTGAAGTTATTAATTTATTCAGTATTTACATGCATTGACTGTCAAGTAGAAAAGGATTAATATGACTTAAAATCTAGCCCTATATCATAACTCTTGAGAGTTATTAGATATTCATATAATCCAAAACATATGGGAGAAAAGTTTCCTCACTATGAAATCCCTTGAAAAATGTTTTACAAAACGAGATCCTAAATGTATTAAAATTTATGTGAATATTTTACACATTGAAATGTTTCTGTTAGTACTATTTCTGTATTTCGTGTGGGAAGAAATAGAAGGAATAATAAAAAAAAATCCAATTCTCTAGCTTTAAATTTTATCTATTCATTTATTCTCTATTTTAATATTCAAATGGATTTGTAAATAACATAGCAAATATTAAATCTCAAAATCGTAAGTAGTTATATTAGTTCTGCCGTGGGCAGATAAAATGCAGTAACTGCAAATTTTTCATATTTCATTTTTTTGTATTTTTGTCACCTATTGTACGTTAGCTTTATTGTACAAGCGTGCTTATTTAGTTACCGCCGAAAAAAATGTCTAATTCCAACACTTCCCTGTCTTTAGTATAGAATAAAAACGCATTTCTACACATATCTTGAAAACTCATTTCTAGAGATACTGCCGTTTACCTGCTCACAGCAGAATTCGTCTTTATGTTTAATTGTGAAAATATTGTTTCTTAAATTTTTTTCCACATTTGAATGAATCCTACTTAAGGCTTAATATCAGATTTTCTGTACCACAACTTCAACTTCTTAATCTTTCACAAATATATAATAACCCGTTCAATGTTATGAATACAAAGATTTTAATCGTATTTCTGAATTCCAGGCCAAATATATAAAAGAGGGATCTAATTTTGGAATTCTGAGAGACGAAATCGCATCAAATTCTTTGTTTTAAAATATCCCTCATCTTTAAATCGTCCTAGTAACCAAACACACGTAAAATGAATGTAATATACTGCTTAATCTTGGAACTAAATTGTGTGCTGACTTTAAGAATCATGGTGCTCAGTCTTTAGTTCAAAAACTTTAAACTCCTTCGTTGGATTAAATGGTTTACTGATGCGAGGAGTTCGGAGCTTGGAAAAATACAATTTGACGTGTTTCGCTGCGGATAAACTTGAAATTTTTAAGCCAGCGGAAATAATCCTTTAAGCCCTTTTAAGTGCCGTAAATCTTTAATTTCAGATGAAGTTCTAAATTCACTTCAGTTCAGAAACTAGATTTTTGAATTTTTGCTTGGATGTGTAGTCTGGTAAGAGTCAAAGAATTAGTAGTTTTACCCAAGAACAAAACCTTGTTATTTGAAAACAATTTAAAATGGTTAATAATAACAATAATAATAATACTAGTCATTACTGTAACATATTCAATTAATTACATTTGACAAAGCTTTTTTATTAATTTGTTTCATTAAAGAAGCACCAAAATTTCAATAGATTTATTTTAAAAAAGTAAAGTTCGTTTGAATTCTTTCGAAGATGAATAGAATTAAAATAGTGAAAAAAAACTCTATATCACTCTATTATCAGCAGTTCACGAGGTGATTTAAATAGTGCTGATTTTTAACGTACCATTTTGCTTGAAATTGGTAAGACAACAGCTAAATTCAAAAGTATACTTCAGTTAGATTTCTTTTCTCTCGTTCTGAAAGAGCTAGTCGCCTAGTTTTTAAGCAATCACGATTGCTTATTGCTTTCATTTGACTGTTTTTGGCGTCCTATCATTTTATTTTAACACCGCCACCCTCCGCACCATCACCGTCGACCGGATCCTCACGATGCTGCTCCTACTATAGCGAAAGCCGTCTCCAGGTTGCAACCATGTCCTACACACACGCGCATACATACACAACTACATACACACACGCACGCACACACACACATACACACACACAAACTCACGCACACATATACACACCTACACAAACACACATACAAACACATACAGACACCTACACATACACACACAAACTCACGCACACATACACACATACAAACACATACACAAACACATACACACATACAAACACATACACACACAGACACCTACACATACACACACAAAAAACATACACACACATACACACAACTACCCGCACATTCATGCCTGCACACAGACACAAACACACATGCCTACACACAAATATACACATACCCCTACACACAAACACACATATCCCCACACACAAACACACACGCCTACATACACACACTCGTGATTGCGAAAAACATAATTTGAATTCAAGATGTCAAAATTCAAATTAATTTTTTTTAATTTTTAGTCTTTCTCCTGGAAGACTAAAAAGTTAATTTGTCGACCTCTGTGTGTAAGATGAGTTCGGATAAGTGCGAAACCTAATTTTCAAAGATCAGTTTCTGAAGGATGGTGCTCTGTTAAAATATCTTGTGCGTTTACCAAATTTTAAGATTCTTTTTCATGTCCTTAAGGTTTTCAAGTATATATTGTGGCAAATTAAACCACCAGCGGAAGCTTTAAGATATCTTTTAAGTCTTTTCTTCTTAGGTTCGAACTTTCCCCACGTGGCGGAGTAAGTGCGACCCTTGGCTATTTTAATCACGCATTTATATTTACATTGACGTGAGCATGAATGTTACACTGTATTAACGAATTTTAAAGTATACTTTCCGTTAGAAACCTACATGTATAGTTTTTGTATATAATTATGATTTTTAGGATTAACTTGAACTCTCTTACATACATTTTGATTTGTCTAATTTACAGAGGACATGGTCCAAATCTCCTTTTTTGATTTTCAAAACATTTAATTTCTTAATTTTTTTCTGACTTCTTCAGTCAGTAAAGCTTTATCGTTGATTGCCTTTGAACTCATTTCTGTCTCTTAATCACTGCTTTCATCTAAACTCTATGTATTCTTCCACCATCCATCGAAATATATTTTGTGACAGATTTTTAATACCAAGCAAAGTTTTATTTATTTATTGTAAAAAATGGAGCAAAATTTTTAACGGTCTGTGACTCGATTTTATTATTATTGTTATTATTTATTTGAAAAAAAATCACCGGTCCGCGAAAATTTTTCCAAAAGTGCTGCTGGTCAGCGTGTCAAAATAGATTGAGAAACGCTGGATTAGGAAAACTAGGGTCCGCAAAAAAAAAGGTAAATTTCGTATTTTTTCACCAGTTTTTCGTATAGCCTCAGACTTTCAAGAGCTTAACTCTGCACTTTAGGTTGACCATGTTTGCAATTCGAAGTGTTTATCTAGGACTTAACAATAGTGAAAATAGAAGTGTCGCAGATTAAACGGGGACAAGCTGTATACACATAGAATATGTAGGTCTATACATTATATAAATTCCAAAAATTGACTGTTTGTGAAACTTTTCAAAAAGAAATATTCCGGAAAGTGGTTGAAATACTAGAAAGCGCCGAAAACTTTTTCTTGGAGGAGTTCGTTTCCGTCATCTTGTTGTGAGCAATGTTGATACTTTAGGAAGCGGAAATTGCTCTCGACACTCGCCGAAATCTGATCGAGTGTTCCTCTTCGCTCCAAAACTTTCTCTCGGCAAACGCTGATCCAGCATTTTCGCTCTTCTTTCGTGTAATCCAAGAATCCAGGTTTCAGCATTCATTCGAAAAAGTAGATAAATAAAAAGGGTTTAAAGAAATGTTGTGGATTTTCTTTTTCTACGGTCTTTTGTGTAAGACTTGGATACAAAAATTCCTTAGATGGAGATGCTTTCAGTTCTGTAAGCATACAATATAAGTCAAAGAATTGCTTTAATGCGGGACATATATGAATGAAAGCTACATTAATTTGTTTGTGAGCTGTAAGGATAATGTGTTGGTGATTCCTAGTCAAAAAAATAAAAATAAAAATAAATAATTTGAATTTTGACATCTTGAATTCAAATTATGTTTTTCGCAATCACGAGTGTGTGTGTGTATGTAGGCGTGTGTGTTGGGGGGAGTATGTTTGTTTGTGTGCGTGTGGTATGTGTATGTGGGTTTAGGCGTGTGTTTGTGTGTGTGTGTGGGTAGTTGTGTGTATGTGTGTTTGTGTGTGTGGGGGTAGTTGTGTGTATGTGTGTTTGTGCGTGTGGGGTATGTGTATGTGTGGGTAGTTGTGTGTATGTGTAGGTGTGTGTGTATGTGTAGGTGTGTGTGATTGTGTTTGTGTGTGTGTGTGATTGTGTTTGTGTGTGTGTGTGTATGTGTAGGTGTCTGTATGTATGCGTGTATGTGTTTGTGTGTGTATGTGCAGGTGTCTATGTATGCGTGTGTGTGTAGGCAAGTGACGCACCCTGGAGACGGTCTTCGCTAGAGGAGCAGCATCGTGAGTCGGCCAGCCGACCGTGGTGCTGCAGAGGGAGGCGGGGAGAAAATAAAATCATAGGACATCAAAACTGTCAATTGCGAACAATAAGCAATGTGATTGCTCAAAAAAAAAAATAGAAAAACAAAATTTGTTTTTTTGGCGCTTGACTTCAAATTATGCTTTTCGCAATCACGAGTATGTGTGTGTGTCTGGGCCGTGTACAACGCCGTGTCAGGGGGTGGTTTATAGTGTTCAACCCCCCTCCGGAATTTTTCGTCCAAATAAATGCTTCCTATTATTTATTTATTTATTTTTAGTAATTTTTTGATAACAAAAACAATATTGTTATTATTATTATTTCAATTTTATTTGGGAAATGAAATTAGTATGACTGAAAAGTTTTATAAAATCATTGTGTGTTTATGGTAGTTATTGGGACAATTCATTTACTATGAAACAATATGGCGCTTTGTAAGAACAGCCCTCTCTCCATTTAGATAATCTTTTGTAACAAAAATCAATAGAATACACATTGAAACCAAATTTGATAGACCATATAAATATTTCAAAAAATATGTTTGGTAACCCCCCTCCCTGAAACAAAAGCCTGGTTACGGCCCTGGTGTGTGTGTGTGTGTGTGTGTGTATCTGTGTATGTAGGCGTGTGTGTGTGCCTCTGTATGTAGGTGTGTGTGTAGGCTTGTATGTGTGTGTGCAGGCGTGTGTGTGTGTGTTTACTTGTATATGTGTATGTGTACGTCTGTTTGTAGGTGTAGGATGTGCACGCAATCGCCCAGGAGGATTGGATTCCGGTAGACAGTGCTATTGGTGGAGATTGCGCTTGCTAGAAGAGAAGCACCCGCAGGGGCCGGTTGACGGTGGTGCTGCAGAGGTCATGGTCTAAAAATCAAAGGACGCGGACAGGACGCGGAGGTAATTCAAAGGTGAAGTGAAAACAATAAGCAATTCGTGATTGTTCAAAAAAAGTTAAAGCACTTTGGAGTCTACTATTATTTTTATCATTTAAGACATAATAGAAGTGAAATTAACCATCATTTCGAAATGATTAGACAATTCAAAAACAATGAAGAAGTTTCTAAGTTAAATGAATATTAATGAATGCTGTGAATATTGTTTTTAAATTCATTATTTTAAACATATAATATACTCTTATACATATTTATATCATTTAGTTGCAATTTAATGGTTACTGAAAGCAATGTTCTGTTGATATTTTAAAAGTATTTTTCAATTAGTTTCCGTCTTTTAGAATAGGATTCAATCATTTCTAAACAAATAGTTTTCATACATATTCTTATCTGTATGAGAAACAAATAACATTTTCTCGCATCCAAATTTAAAACCTTTAATGTTGCACATTAAAGTAATGAGCTCGGTACTGAATTTCTAACTTCGTCCATCAATTCTTAAAATTTTGTCTCGTGCAGAAAATGGATGAAATTTCCGAAATGAATATTAATAACTGGTACTGTGCTTTTTGTAAATTTTACTTTAAATTCTATACTTTTCGCCAAATCGTAAGGCAAGTTTTTGTTTATCTTCATTGCCATAGCATTGCAATAAATAAATAAATAAATAAATAAATAAATAAATAAAACCGATTTCAAATGATAGAAAAATTTGCTATTTTTTATTTGCTGCTTCTAATAAATGTTATTTACGTGAGACAGTTGTATAATAACCAGTTTAGTCCATTTTTATACATTTTACAAGAGAAACAAAAAACATATGATGCTCTGTCCACTATATTTCTCCAAAGAAAGTAATTTAATTTTAAAAAATGTCGACTTCATTTTTGAGAAAATGCGAATTACTGATTGTTCTCACTTGACCGTTTAATGACGTCCAAGTTCGTCTGCGACCTATAATTTTTGGACCGGCTGACTCCTGCAGGTGTTTCTTCTCCAGTGAGCACCGTCCCCGCTAGCAGCTCACTGACAACCGGAATCCGTTCCTCCTGCGTGGTTCCGTTCATATCTTACTCACACACTGGTCTACACACGCACACCTACATTTAAACACACACGCCTCTGCACACACACAAGGGCATACTTGTATAGATACATACAAACATACGTACATATCTACACACACACAAACACGCACACCAACGTACTAAAATACACGTCTACACACACACGCTTACATACACTCACACACACACACACTCGTGATTGCAAAAAGCATAATTTGAATTCAAGATTTCAAAAGTTAAATTTTCTTCTTTTTCTTTTTGATCAGCCGTAGTTTCTAATTTTAGAAAAAAAAAAAGTTTGTTTCAACTGGTTTTGAAATATATATGCATCGGCTTTTTTTCCCCCACGAGAAGGCACTTGACTCCGCCTTCGTCACGTGTTGTCCGTTGATTTTATTTCGCTGTTTTCGGCAGAAGATATATTCGGATCATAGCATTTTACTGTAAAAGCAGCAGTGTTTAAAACGTAAGAATATCTAAAATGACTACAGACAAGTGAAGCAAATGATGTAAAGGACACTAAGACTTTTATGCGCTTTAAAATGCACGCCCAAGTTGAGGCTGTCTGCTTGTCTCCTTTAGAAGCGCGAGGATTGCTTACCGATCTTCCCCACATAAATGGAACTCTGCTTTCGAGGAGGCGCGGCGAAGTGCCTTCTCGTCAAAAACAAACAATAATTGTGGTACGAGATTAGTATTCCTGAATGCTCCACTATGCCTCTTACCTTCAGGTGGAGGTGGTTCAACAGGGTACTTAAACCTCCATTTTTAAGTCAATAAATGATCCTTTTGCTTTTGTTTTGTAACTAGTGGTACCCGCGCGACTTTGCCCATAATAGAAAATTAAAAAGTCTTTTGGTTCACCTGTATATTTACAAATAATGTATAGTGAATTTTCTCGCCAATTGGCTTGTGCCCGTGTTACGGTTAAACGTTATGATAATTTCGTATTTTACTCGTCCATCTTATGATTATTTTGTTCTTCAAATTGGAATAGAAAAAGAATCACATCGAATTTTCGAAAAATCGCTTAGAGGTGCACACTCCCATGCTACAAACTAATTCTGTGCCAAATTTCATAAAAATCGGACGAACGGTCTAGGCGCTATGTGCGTCACAGAGATCCTGACAGACAGAGATCCGGACAGAGAGAGATCCTGACAGACAGAGAGAGAGAGATCCGGACAAAGAAACTTTCAGCTTTATTATTAAAAAAGATCACTCTCTAATACTGATGTTTCCATCACGTGTCTAAAATTTTGGTTCATTCTTTCTTCTCGTGTATTTTTTTTTTTTTTTTTTTTTTGCAGAGTGTATTTGAATTTTTGATAGATGATATAATATTAACTATAATTGAAAACAAATATTTGCGAACCTTCACAAAAATTGCTAGTTTACTGTTTGACCACGGATTGTATGTAATTCCGCAATCTGCCAGGTAAAGACTGTTCCATCTGAATGAATCTAGCAGGGGAGTAGGGAAAATAACGATGGGATTAGGATGCACGCATTTTATAATGTCACTAGTGCCTTATTCATTTATTGCATTTTCTAAAATAAAATAAGGGGAAACAAAAGTAGTTACCATGGAAACAACAAAAATAAAATAAAATGTTTTCATTTCGTTTAGGAACGTAAAAGCAAAATGGTAAGCTCAAAACTTTGTAGTCAATAAATAAATCAATAAATTCTTTTTGTGAGAATATACATCGAATATACTTTAGATTTAAAAAATGTTGCTGTGAGCTAATTTTCACTTTTACAAAACTAAGGCTAAATAATAGAGAGGCAAAAGTGCACATCTGAAACAAACCAACTAACACCCCTATAAACTAATAGATATGTCCATTTCCGCCTATAAACCGGATATTAGCCTTTCCATGTAAACGATGTTCAGACAGTACATATCTTTCTAACTTTCATTAAAGAAAATCTACCCCCTTTCATTCAGAAGTGTCAGTTCTCTAGCATTTTGACTCTCCTAATCAAAGATTTCTTCAGTTACTAAAACAAACATCTAGTATCTTTGGATTGAAGAATCAAGTCTCTCGTTTCGCTCGTCGTCATTGCAACTTGTGTCTTTTTTTTTTCTTTAGCCACAGTCCAAATAGCTCTTCAAATAAATGTTCATAGTGACTTTTGCTTCGGAAATTAGAAAGACAAACGGAGATTCCGCTGAAAAAGTACATTCAGGATATTTCTGTCTTAAGCATAAAAGGGTTCATTAGTGTGTTTGTTTTTCTCGTTAAGCGATCTTTGTTTCTGAGAAGAAAATAAAGTATTTTGTACAGTGAAAGTACCAGTTAAAGTATTTAAATGGTATAGATACTTTAGAAGAAGAACTTATGAAGGTTTTGATGAACTAATTTGGTAAACTAAGCAAAGTCATTATTATATGTAGCAGGATACTTTAGTGGAATTGTAAATAACGAAAAGTTAATAAAAAGAACAAAATACTTAAACAAATGAATTATCAAAAATTATGCTTATGTGCAAAACTTTTTTTTTTTTTTGCACATAAACTTCAAATATAGAGAAATCAATACATTTATTTAATAAATGGAAAGTTTTGTTTTCTATGTATAGTGTTATGAACTATATTTACCTTAGGATTGTTCTGTATAGTCTCCATATTGCTTTAATAATAATTTAGTTTGAAAAAGCTATTAAAATAGGTAGAAAATGTATCTTTATAAAATAATAATAATAATAATAATAACAATATTGTAATTTCTATTGCAAAACTAACTTTTGAGTAAAAATGACAACAACGTGCATAAAGTACAAATAAGTAGTATAAAAGAGTTAAAAACTCAGTAAACAGCTGTTTCGGGGCTGTCATATACACGCCCCTTCATCAATGCAAAAAAGAAGAGATTTTGTTTTATTTTATCGTTCGGTTTACATTGTGGACTTTTAGTTCTTCTTTTTTGCACTGATGAAGGGACTTGCATACGACAGCCCCGAGACAGTTGTTTGCTGAGTTTCTAACTCTTTTATACTACTTTATTTGTACTTTATGCGCGTTGTTGCCATTTTTACTCATTCCATAGTACAAAGTTTTCGACTGCTTTTCTACAAAACTAACTTTTGCTTCGGTTTGTGTAAAACACCGCATTTGATATTTCTCTCCATACTCAAAAGTCTACATGATAATTAAATAAGAGAGTATTATACGCAGGCTTGTAATAATCCATGCTTGTATACACATGCTTGTACACGCATGTTTGTTATAGTTTATTACTACCATTTTCGAACTGAATACTTTTTTCATCAGAAAGACGAGAAATCTGCAATTACGACGTCAGAAAAATAGCACGACATAAGATGAAATTGTAACGTTTTTTGTACCTGGCTTTTCTTTCGTTAAGATTAATGGATTAACTTTAAAACAAAAGTAAAATCCCACGTTTGTATAGTCAGTTTTAAATTTCCCCACTGTATACTAACTTTTGCATAGTCGGGAATGGTAAAACAGAAAGAGCGAAATAAGGAAATAACATTTCACGTGGTTGAGTACAATAATTTATTTCTTCGAAAAATTGAGAAATAAAAACCTTCCACCCGCCATTAATGTGATCATAATTTATTATGCATAATAGGTTTACTTTGAATGTGTATACGAATCTATTGCTATTAACCTTCTAATAAAAATGCATATCTAATCTTAATATATAAAAATCTTCTGTGCGGACGTTTGTCACCATAAGGCTTTTAAACGGCTGGACCGATTTTGGTCAAATTTTTTGTGTGTAATTAAGTTGTAGCAAGCATGGTTTCGAAGCCCGATGGATCGAATCAGAAACGTGGGGGGATGAATGATTTTTGCCCCCGCCCCTCTATTCAGAGAACTCTTTTTATCTTAATCATTTTTTCAAACGATATCCTTTCGATTGTTTTATTTTTTTTCATATGGGGGACGTTGCAGCGGGATTTCCCGTTTGTTCTAGGTGGGTTGTTAATTTTTACTTTTAATATCTGAGGGCGCTTTTTATCCTTTGAGTATGGCTGAAAGAAGAAACCATCAAGTACGGAAGAAAAAGTAGTTAATAAAACAACTGCTCAGTGGGCATTAGATAAATTAAGTTGTAATGAATATACGCATTCTGACATCAAGCAGCTTAAAATATCTTCTTCTTACTTATTTTTTTCAACAAAACGATTCAAACACTTGATAGTTTATTGAATTGTTTCAACTTTTCAATTTACGAAGTTTGAACAGAACAACGTCTGTCGGGTCCTCTAATAGTATATATACATTTTTGACAATGTTGAATATAATAATAATAATATAACAGCACAGTTTAAAATATATTAACTGCATTAAATATATAACACACTTTAAAATACACTTTTCTGTAGAGTACCATGATTAATTATTATTGACCACGCTACTTTTAGCACCCATACTCCATGATGATTTCATCCCAAAAGAAGTGAAAATTAACTACATGTAACAATGTTCTCTGGCACTGGAGCCTTCCTGTTGGCCAATCCACTCACGTCTACTTGGAGATCTTTTCTGTGAATTATTTCCTTCTATCATTTCCCTAAATCTCCCTTCTTACGACGCAATCAAGTAACTCTCCGTGGTGCAAATCTGCAGTACTTACGACGACCAAAGCTGTAGGACACTCTTTAATCCTCTACTCTCGTATTTCCTAGCTGGATGAACCACGCTTTCATTGGCTGTTTCATTTACTATCCTTATATCTTGGAAGACTAGTTATTGGAGGCTGGCATTAACTAACTACGAATAAGTTTTTTTCTTTCCAGAACAGCAATGTTTATTGTTTTGTAGGATAAAGGTCACAAGGCAAAAAATTTATAGATATATACATATGGGACAGTGAGAAGCAAAGAAATGTAAGTGGAAATTTTCAAATTTTGAGTAAAACGGGTGTAAAGATGCGGTCTTAGGTAGGTTTTCAGTGAAACGTTATCTAAATCACGCTGTATAGCATTACCTACCAGGGCTTTTAGTACTATCTCTTGCCCCAAGACAGAGGAGAATTTTCACCTTCTATTTGTACTATCTATCTCCAAATTATTAATTTTGGCACTTACATTCCTTTGCTTCTCTCTGCTTCATATATGCTCGTGCATTTGAAACACAATAGGGCCATTCAAAGGAATATATTTTTTGTTTACTGTGATGATTACAATTAAATAAAACTAACAGTTATGAAAGGTAATGAACACATATATCTGCTCAGAAAGTTAACTATATTGACATTGTGTAATGTACCAAACAAAAATGCAAAAGGTATCTGAAACTTAATCAGGAGGATGAGTTAAATAGATAGTAAAATTTTGGTGCTTATTCATACTCTTTCAAAGAAGGTGCATAGAATCGCAACGAAACCTGAATGCTTTAATTATTTTTAGAATCTGCATTTAGATGTTTCATAAATAATACTATCATTTCCAAATTTGTTTAAAATTTTTAAATTTTAGTTTTTCTATCAATATTCTACATTAAATATATGCTTACTAAAATGTTTAATTATACTGTTTTAAAAAACAAAAACATTATGTAAATGTATAGTGTTTATTTATTTATTTATCATTTTAAAAAAGTCATTGAAAATTTTCATTTTATATTGCAAACGTCAATGTTAATCAGGTGAAGTTTGTCAACAAATATTTTTACACTAGCAGGGGCGTAGCTAAGAGGGGGGGTTTGGGGACAAAACCCCCCCCGAAACGTTAGTCTCAAAAAAAAAAAAGAGAAAAAGAAGAGAGATGAGAAAGAAAAAAAAAGAAGAAAAGGAAAAAATTTCAAGCGATTATATATATATATATATATATATATATATATATATATATATATATATATATATATATATATATATATATATATATATATATATATATATATATATATATTATATATATATATTATATATATATATATATTATATGTATATATTATATATATATATATATATATATATATATATATATATATATATATATATATATATAATATAAAAGAAGTAACCCCCCCCCCCCCCGAAAGTCGGGTCTAGCTACGCCACTGTACACTAGAGTGTAGTTACGTCATTACTGAACCAGTAATGGCGAATTCCTGTCGCAGTATAGTACTTTATATATCTTGCAGAAAATATATTATAAAAATGATTTAATTTTCAAATATCCCTCGGCGTGATGTTCAAATCTAAAGAGTAAAGCATCACAATTCAGAACCACATCCATTCAGACACCTGCGCATCAGTCCCTTTTAGGATCTACCACCTGTTTAACAGACCAAGCTATTATGTACGTCTCTGATCTTTGAAATGTTAATTATGCTTTCGCGGAAGAAAAGACCCTCTTTGAAAGCAAAGAAGAAAGGCTTTTCAGAACTATGGAACAGTTCCATCAGCAGCTGTCAAAAGCGGTGGTCAAATATCTGCCAGTTTACATCTCCTGTGCTTACATATTCTGAAAGGCTAATGCTTAATCCCCTCAAAATGTTGTGGAATATTAGCTCACATATTCGCGTTTGCCAAGGGCTTATTGTATTATTCTATAGGAGCTGCAGAGAATTATAACTGTCATATAGCAGTAGGCTCAGATTTTGATTAAATCTGTGCCCGCTAATGTGGTGGCTACTTCAATATGCAAAGCTACTTTAATGCAATATTTATTTATGAATAAAGAACAGTATCATGAAAGACAGAGTAAATAAAACTTTAAAGGCTTCATGCATTTTCTTTAATAATAATAAAGTTGGAAGTCTGTATGTCTGGATCTCTGGAACTCTGAATGTCTGTTACGCGCCTAGTGGCTCGACCGTTCGGCCGATTTTCATGACATTTGCACAAAATTAGTTCGTAGCATAGGGGTGAGCACCTCGAAGCGATTTTTCGAAAATTCGATTCTGTTCTTTTTCTATTCCAATTTTAAGAACATTTTACCGAGCAAATTATCATGACATGGACGAGTAAATTATCATAACATGGGGGAGCAAATGAACATAGCATATTGGCGAAAAATTCAGTATCCATTAATTGTAAATATACTGGTGAACCAAATGACACTTTAAATTTATACTAAGGGCAAAGCCGTGCGGGAACCACTAACAGTTTTACAAAGGAACTGAAAACTTATATCTTCCGAAATATCATGTGCACATTCATTTACTGGGAAATGTGTTCTTTGGTAACTGAAATTCACATGTTTGGTTTTCTTCAAATCGTTGGATTTGGTTAGAGGAATTATAGTTTACAATGAAATGAGGAAAAAATTATTCTTCATACTATGCATATGGTCAAAAAAGCTTTAAAAAAAACTTTTAAACTGATGACAAGAACTAAGAAAGGTCTAGAAATACTGTGTTACTTGAAAAGCTTTACAAGCCCTGAGACTTTTAATCTACACTTGCTTAAGCTCGTTCTAGCATTTAATTTGTAAAATTTATTAATAATTAACTTTATGATTACGATTATTCATTTCGAGTTTTCATAATGAGTAAATAGCTTATACCAGTGGCTCCCAAACTTTTGCTCGTCGCGACAGCTTTTTGGCCAATTAAACAGGCCACGACCACATGATTATTATTGTAGTAAGCAGGGGCGTTCCGAACTTAAATTTTTAGGAGGTGAGAAATTCTCAATTTCTGAATGGAACTCCAAAGTTTTCGAAATTACAATAATTTTGCCGAATGTAAATCCATTTTTTGCCGAATGAGGATAATTTTGCCGTATGGAACTCCAAATTCTACCGAATTATAATAACTTTTCAGACTATAACTCCAAAGTTTGCTGAATGATGATGAATTTGCCGAATCGTCAGACAAAATTTGCCAGATAAAGAATATTTTACGAAGTCACGGTGACCTCCCATCGGGGCACCCCTGGTTTATAGCAGGAACATATGGCTACCGACACATTCAAAATTCTTGCACTCAATAAATTTTCCGATTTATCATACATATGGACAAAATAAAAATCATAAAATATCTTCTTTTTCAGTAAGTTACCGCCCTATAGCCAGGGCTAAGGCAGAAATACATGAAATACACCGCCAGCTCAGTCAATTCCAGCCGAGGACTGCAATTTCGTGCTTATTGGCACTCGTCAACCCAACATAGGAGTGACTGAGTTGGAGGTGGGAAACCTCTTAAGGAAGCCTAGAGTGCCAAATAAACTGGTAGCTAATACAAACCATTGTTTCGGTCACTTGTCTGGTTAGTACTAAATCTGTATTAGCTACCAGTTTGTTTGGCATTCTAGGCTTCTTTAAGAGATTTTCCATCTCCAGCTCAGTCATTCCTATGCCGGGCTGATGAGTGCTAATAAGCACGAAACTGCAGTCTTCGGCTGAAATTGACTGAGCTGGCGGTGTATTTCATGTATCTTCTTTTTGTTTTATAATCTTACGAAGAATAACGCATTTACTATTATTACACTAAAAACTCAATGACAACTATTAAAACAAAAATTTATACATACTTCTATTAATTAAAAATCCCACAATTAATATCACTAAAACAAAAAATGGAAATGTTGCCGTTTTTATCGTATACAATAGTTTTAAAACTAATTAATGTGTCCATTATTTGCATTTTAAAGTAATAGTGTATGTGTTACAAACAAGGCGGAAAATACTGGGATACCCAACCGAGGAAGAAGGTAGTAAAATAAGAAATCGCTAGTTTTAAGCAGTAATAAATCTCTTCTTTCCACAGTGTGCCTGTACTCTACAATAATCACTGTAAAAACGAGCTGATGTGTCCATCACATGACTTCCTTTTACTCCAATTTAATGTCATTTCCCCATTATTGGCAATTTTAATGTGATTCAATAGTTTGCTCTCTAAATATCACCAACAATGGACAATTTGAAACCAGATTTAAAAAAAAAATTAAAAATAATCGCCAAATTTTTTGCCAAGTTAGCGACAAAACTTACGACCAAAAGACTGGCGATCTATCGCCAAGTGTCCGCCAAATCATAACACCACTTGAGTTTACATCGAAATTAACAATGATTTCCCCCCAAAAAGGGGCAAAAGACCCCGTTGGAGCATCCGAATGCAACCAAAAAGCAAGGCGTACAACTAAACCCCAATAGGAGTCTACGTACCAAATTTCAACTTTCTAGGACATTCCGTTCTTGAGTTATGCGACATGCATACGCACGTACGCACATATGCACATACGCACATATATACGTACATACAGATGTCACGAGAAAACTCGTTGTTTTTTTTTTTTTTTTTTCGGGAATCGTCAAAATGGTTATTTTGCGTGTCTAGACGTTCTTAGTCACTTATCTATATGTGTTTGAGTCGAATAAAAACTGAACATTCATTCGGGGGTGAGCAAAATGGAAATTAAGGTCGATTTTTGAGTGAAAATGTTTTCGCGAATAGAATACTTCCTTTTTTGTAAAAGGAAGTAAAAATGTGTAAACTTACTCCGTAAATACGGTGGCAACATTTTGCCCTTTGAGCAACCTTATTCTGGCGGCTAGCTTTCTCTATAGCAATGGAGTAACTTAACTGATAAAAGTGGTTTAATGTATAGGCGTTACACCACTTTTATCAGTTAAGTTACTGCATTGCTATGTAGACAGTTAAGCTGCCACCGTTTTTACGGAGTAAGGTTACACATTTTTTTACAGTGTTACAATGTTTGGATTCGTGGCTATATTTGATATTGATGTGTGAAAAACATTTATACTCAAATGTATTTTTTTCTTCTTTCCAGGTGAGTTGTACTCTAAAATATTATCCTGGCTGAGATAACGGGTGAGATAGTTTTATTCTTAATACAATATTATGTAATTTAGAATGTAACAAGTAACTTTAGGGTAACTCCATTTCGATAAAAGCATTGATTGTTGCACGAAACATCCTGCAAGGACTTCAAATATGAAAGATCCTTGCTTTGTTGCATCGATTTTATGATAATTATGGGCTCTGCTCTTGTTACATAAAATGAGATTCCGTTTTGAAAAAATCCGGAAACAATATTATCCGATGGTTTTAGCTCAAGAACGGACGTATCTTTTGAGAATGTTCGTTATTAAGAAAATAACGTTTTTTAAAAATTGTTTCTGGTAATCTTCAAAATTTAAATGCTTTAGGTAAACGTATAGTTCATGTTCTTCAAATACTTTATACAAGAAAATGAAGTCTGGGGTTGAAAATCAATCTGATAGTAATAGGACTTGATCAACTCGAAGGTATTGACTGAACTTGGCCGTGAAGAAGAGCGTGTCAAGACAGATTGTCGCGTCAGAAAACAAGCAAGAAAAAAACATGTTCGTTACTTTTACAAAGCAGTCTGTAGATATAGATGATAAAAATATTACTAATTGGCCACAAATTAGTAACTTAGTTCAGACGGGTGCTTTGCTGCTTTTGGGATATCTTTTTTAATTAAAACAAAATAACAAAAGGTACACTGGTGGACGATTGCTAAGGCCAGATGGCAACAGCAGCGTTAGCAACCACAAAATGGAAGGCAATGAAATATGGAAATTATCATAAGATAGGGACACAGAAAGGCCATTCCACGGGAAAATGGGCACATACATATTTTTTTCAATGGTTTAAATAATTATTTCTTAACTAATGAGATATGTTTCCTTAACGATGGAACCATAGCTTTCAAAATCTACTATTTGTTTCGTCATTTCTGTATTAATAGAGCAAAAATATTAGCTTATTCCTAAGCAAGTTACAGGAGGTTGACTTTGGATGTCCCGCACGTGACGCATGTACATAACTTTTATTTTAAATAACAAAATTGTTTAATAAAAATATAATCATGTTAGGAGTATCTTTGTGTCAAATGTTAAAAAAATTGCTTACCCCTGTTTCATTAAAATATTAAGAGATATGACGAAATGTTAATGGAATTTAAGCGTATTTTTGTCCCGCACGTGACGGTGGAATGGTCCGTAAGACGTTTGTGAGTATGCAAATTGTAGACTCACGACGTTGCTGGTCACGTGATAGCGCTGATAAGCGATATAAAGGATTGGACGTGTGATGACCATTGTTGTTCAAAAGCAAAGTTTGACGGGAAAAAAATCAATTGACGAACTTGCATTTTTCGGTATGTTTTCCCGACATCCCTCAGATGATCTTATGGGTGGCAGTGTGGTTGGTAACATCGAAGAAGGGCAGGAAAATTTAGATGTTGCCAGGGTGTTCGACGTCAGATATAGGGCTGTTTCTGGAGTTTGGAAGTCAATTTAAACAAATGGAATGTGTAGTTAATGTCGCAAGGGAGGTCGTGTACGCAGTGCGACGTCAGCAGAAGATTGTTACTAAGTGCTAGAGCAACGAAAAGGAAACAGCGCAACACAACAAGTGATGCACCAAAGCAGTTTCCAGCTACTACTAGCAAGCAAATGTCCCGAAAAACTGTTTGAACGCAGTAAGACTAGACGCCCGTCAGTTTGTTTTCTACATCCTATTGTCCACAAATCAGTGTTTTGCTCGTTTGTAGTGATGTCTTCAGCATCGCATTTGGAGAGAAGTCGACTGGGCTGGTGTACTATTCTCAGATGAAAGCAAGCCTGTCTGTCGTCTAATTGTGAACGACAACTAACCTAGCATGAGAGTAGAACAGCATACAAGACGGCAAACATAAAAGAAATGGACTAGTATCCTAGAAGTTGTATCATGGTATGAGTAGGATTATGATCAATGGCTGTACGTCGCTCTTGTGCTTCCAAACAAGACTATTACGGCTAGTGATACTTTGATGTTGTTCTACTGCCTGATGTTCACGTGTTCTGTGGTACTGTGGGTCTTTTCATGAATGGCAACGTAACATGTCATTAACAATCGCAGTCCAGGAGTGTCTAGCTCACTCAAAATATTAAACCCATCGGATGGCCAGCTCGTTCTATAATTCTGAAACATACCGAAAATGTTTGGGATGCTTTGGGGAATAGTCTTGATGGTCGACAACGCCTTCTAATAGGCAAGGACACCCTTATCCGTGACTCACAGAAGAATGGGATAAATTACCCCAACAGTTGCTGGATAATGTTACGTAAAGCATCACATGACGTGTGAAAGTTTGCATCGCTCTGCATGGTTGCCATATACCATATTGACATCTTACGCCGGAACGCCTGGGGCGGTAATTACATTTATTCACTTTTACGTATTCAGCTGAAAATGACCTTTTAGTCCTTTGAACACTTTTCAACGCCTTATAAATTATCGTCATTGCAATGTTCTAGAGGTCTGGCATTAATTTATTTCACTTCGCATCGAATTACGGTTACTTTTTACGCGCTACATAGTTCATTGGAATTCGAACTTAGCATTTGTCCACCAGTGTATTTTCGTCACTTATTTATAAAACAAATGCAGTGTTTTTAGTTCCTTATAACAAGGGCAGTTACTTTTGTGTATTTTAATAATATGTTTCACATTACCTAAATGAAACAACTTGATAAATTATATATTTTTAATTATGTTTCAAAAACTTCATAATATACTTTGAAACAACTCATTTCATATTTTCCTGATAGAATGATGCGAAATTTTGCTTAATAGTTTTGTAATTTTCTTTTTAACCTCAATTGTATCAAGTTTAACAGGCAGTGTGTTTTAAAAACTGCTCAAATATTTTATGTGGTTCAATTTGATACCACGTGTTTTTTTCACTCCTATAACTACAAATGCTAATAAAAAGAATTACAATGATCTTAGTTTCAAGTATCTCGTCAAAATTACATTCATGTTTCAGAGGGTTTAAATCTGAGTTTTTGCGCAAAAACGGTAGTATCGATATGTTTTCATAGTCTTTCATTTTTCATAAAACCCAAAGTTTCATTTATCTTTACTAATAATTAAGCTGAAAGTCTATCCGAATCTCTGTCTGTCTGAATGTCTGGATTTCTTGGACACGCACAGCGCCTGGACCGTTCGGCCGATTTTCATGAAATTTGGCACAGAATTAGTTTGTAGCAGGGGGGTGTGCACCTCGAAGCGATTTTTCGAAAATTCGATAAGGTTCTTTTTCTATTCCAATTTTAAAAACAAAATGATGGACGAGTGAATTACGAAATTATCATAACGTTGAACCGTAACATGTGCACAAGCCAATTGGCGAGAAATTCACCATACATTATTTGTAAATATACAGGTGAATCAAATGACCTTTTAATTTTCAACTACGAGTAAAGCTGTGAGGGTATCACTAGTATGCAATAAATCTAGTGGATTCTTGTTTCTTCAAACTACACGTATATAACTTTCAATGCAGATATGCACTCTGAATGACGTCAATATATACAACCGACTGAAATGTAATCATTTCAAACTACTAAAGGTAATTTATATAACCGCATTAAATGTACTCTAATTTGTGTAAATAGTATGTGTGGACAGTTGTGCAAATCTGTGTAACGTATGAATAGTTCATTACATTGAATTATTGCCTAAATGAGCTGATGCAGTGGAGTACCCGTAGCGTCTGGAATTAACTACATATCTATAATATCGTAACGCAGTGACAGGATAAATGATTTTCCATTATAGTTAGAGCTAGTTAAAGCTATTGAGATTTATGTTATGCTGTGCTTCAGTTTCAAAACTGATCAGTTAGTTAAATGTAATAGAGTTTACCCTATACCAAGTTTTATTTCAGAAACTGCAATCTGCTTTTACTCTGGTTTCATTATTGTTGTTATGACTTAAACCATTCAGAAAACCAAACCCGAACAACTGCTATTTTTCATCTCGATATAAGACATGTATGACATTCCTTTTCGCGAGCCTGACAGGGTAGATGTATGGCGTAGCTCAGACAACACATGACAGTTGTAAGCACCATCAGTAGATGGTTTGCTAGTTTTAATACCAACCAGGAACCTAACGAACCTTGCACTATTATCTCAGAGGCGTTGAATTGCAATCGGGGCTTGAAGTACTTTGCGACCAAGGCAATCTTAAAACGCAACAGGATGGTCATCGTTCGGCCAGTATCGAGCCCGTGACCCTGCAAGCATGTGATCTGTTCTTGAACAAATGCGCGAGTTTGGCGCACTGTTTCTCTAGTCACTGTCAATCTGCCCGTTAAGTCTAAAAGTGGTTTAATGAACCTCCATTGTAGGCTCCTGTCTCATAAAGGACCCACATTTGGGACAAGCCTAATCTGGCAGCCTCGTAGTGCTGTGATTAGGATTTGCGTAGACTGAGTAGCTGCCAGGTTAGCTTTGCTTCAACTATAGTTTTTACGTTGTACATTAGCACGGATTTATTCTTAAATGCAGATTTAATTTAGATCAGAACCCACAAGCTATCTGCTGTTGAAAACCCTTTGGCAACTCACTAATACAGGGCGCCCAGGCAAAGGACTCCCTGGTTTTAAAATTAAATATCACGAAAACAAAGGGCGATATTGGAATAAAATAAACGGTATGTTTATTGTGAAACTCATAGAAATCATGTACAGGAACTTGTAAATTAGTTTTCAAAAATCCAACAGGTGGCGCTGCACGCTGGAATTTGCAATAAAAGTCTGCATAAATAGTGCTGCGAAGAGGTTGGACGATACTTTCTAGCGTATATGTTTACCGGATGTATGTTTATCTGGTTTAGATATCGGGGAGAAGCAAGGGCGCCCATATAGGGGGGCAAGGGGGGCTCAAGCCCTCCCCTCCTTTGAAGTGAGAACTTCCTTGCTTTTAGTGCTTTTTTCTTTGCAAAAATGTATAAAAATTTCTTTTCAAGCCATTAACGAATAAGTAATTAAAAATGTAAAATTTTAATATCTCTAATCTGTACTGAAATCGTTTTCCATGGGGAAATTATTCTGCTATACTATAGGGAAAATTTTTAAGCCCCCCTCCTTAAAATTTTGCATATGGGTGCCCTTGGGGAGAAGATATGTTACACTAGCGTGTCATAAAATAAGTTTTTTTTTTTTTTTTGGAAAATTACAGACATTTATGACCATTAAAGGTTAATTACTGTAGCAAAATCACTAAACTTCTATGATAAAACGACATTTGAGCCAAGGAAACTTCTTGATCTAACGATATTCTAGCAATAAATTCTTAATGTGTTTTTCATCAGCCGATACTGCAACTCGAATGATAAACCAGAACCAGTAAAAGCAGCATTCCAAAATAATAACTACTCCCTTGAGAAGTTCCCCGTTTCGTGTCTCGATTTTTCTCATTGCTAGCTAACCCGTTGCGTAAAGATGAAGGATTCAAAGTTGAAAAGCAATCAAAAGAGTGAAGTAAAATATTTTTTTAACTCATTGGTCACCCACTTTCGTGTTCTTGTTTTTGAGAAACAAATTATTAAATTCTGCTATTTGAAACATGAAAAATCAATAAAACCGAGTTTTTGACTGAAAATTTTAATATCGAGATTGATGCAATACCACATGTAGCATGTATATTTATGAAAAGTTAAATAAGCTTCCCAGTGCTTTATTTGAAAAACAGTATTTGTGGGAACGCATTTTTAACTTCATTTTTTCTTATATTGTAGTTACATTTCGCACATAATAACATACTTTGAAGCCAAATAACGTTAGCTTCGATTTACGCAGTTTGCGTGCTTTGCCATTTTAACAGCTTCATAATTGGTAACATATGTTTATGGTAACCAGGTTTAGCTGTTAGTACCCAGGTTACATTATGCTGATATCCACGATGGATTTTAATGCATGTTTCTGATTCGGTTCATTGTTTATGATGAAGTTTTTCATCCCAAGCGACGTTCATTATATGAGAGGGAATTAACAAAAGATTATGGATGTTAAAGCTCATAAAAATGTTATTACCGATATTTGTCAAAAAAAAAAAAAAGATTTAAATATATTTATTTGTATTTTTGGCATCTTGAATTCAAATTATGTTTTTCGCAATCACGAGCGTGTGTGTGTGTGTATGAATGCGCGTGTGTGTTTGTGTAGGCGCATGTGTGTGGGTGCGTGTGTGTGTGTATGTATGCATGTGTGTGCGTGATGTGTATGCAGTGCTATGTATGTACGCGCGCGTGTGTGTGTAGGAGTTCGTGGTTGTGTATGTAGGCATATGTGTTTGTGTCTGTGTGAAGGCATAAGTGTGTGTATGTGTGTGTGTGTAGGAGTGTGTGTTTGTGTCTGTGCGCAGGCATGAGTGTGTGTAGGCGTGTGTGTGTGTAGGATATGAACGCAACCTGGAGACGGTTTTCGCTAGAGGAGCAGAATCGTGAGGCCGGTCGACGCAACGTTGGTGCTGGCACAGGGTACTGGCGGGAAAATAAAATGATAGGAATTCAAAACAGTCAAATGAGAACAATAAGCAATAGTGATTGCTCAAAAAAAAAAAAAAAAAAACTATTTTCTGAACTGGATTGTTGGAAGAGTTAATTTGACAGTATTTTTCGCGGGCAAATCATAGTGTTGTCTTTTTGAATCAAAAGCTTCTGATTTTGGCCCATGAAACACGGGCTAATTTTATGGCGAAAAGAGTGAAACTTTCTTCTTTGCAAATGCATTATTAAAATTCTGGAATGTTCAACATATGTGCTGCACTGTCTCGAAAAACTATCCTCGTTAGTGTCGTAAGTTTTTATCTTCTAAGACAAATGCACACATCACATAAGCAACATTTTATTTTTAACTTTATAAAAGTGAGAAAGGTGGTGCTCAACTATTTCCCCTGGTCCAGTCCAATGAGAGTAGATCTTATTGCTGTTGTCAGATATAAGCAAAACAGCCTTTTCTTTCGATTATCCACGGAATAGGGTGGCAAGATGACCACGGTGGATTTCATGGAAATACCGCGAACTAAGTAAAAAACTATACCAGTGTATGCAATAGCTTGATAAAATCGATAACACTCACATACATTTGAACTATAGTTTAAAACGATAACAGTGTATGTAAAAGCTAAAATGGATCGCTCATTATTACAAACGGATTGCGCACATACTCGAGCAAATCGTGGAAACAGATTAACTGAAGCAAACCAAACTAGACTACACTAAAAACGTATAAAAGAGAGAATTGTTTTGGAACAAAACTGGTCTGGTCACATGTTTGAGCTCGTCAGTAGTTTAGATCTAAAAATCAGTAAAGAGTAGGTCTAAAATGCAGTTTCTACTGATGAAGCAAATCTAAACATCAAAAAGTAGTTTAGATCGAAAAATTAGATATCAACTAATCAGGTTTCGGTGATTTTCGAATTAGTGGTTTCATTGGAAGATAGGAAGAAGAAAGAAATTTCGGCGTCTAAAACTAGATTTTTCGCCTGTTAAGTTAAAATAGGAGCAGCTGAGCAATCACGATTGCTTATTGTTCTTACTTAAACGTCCTTGGCGTTTGATTCCTTTTTCAGCTTGGTCCTGAGCACTGTACCCCGGAATCCGCTGCTCCTGGTCGGTGGTGTCCATGTCCTACACACATGAACGCTCATACAGATGCACAATCACACACTTACAAACTCACACACACCCCTACGTGCATACACACAGGTCTACACACACACAAAAGCATACACATGCACGCACGCGCGCCTACACACACCACTATACATACATCAGAGCTCAGGAGGAGGGGCAGGTTTGGGGGGACAGCAGCCGTTTCTAGAAACAATAACTCCAATGAGTAGGTTCGTGTCGCAACTTGTGATCGGGAAGAACATAATTTGAATTCAAAATTTCAGAATTCAATTTTTTTTTTTTTTTGAAAGTGTGAAAGATTGTGGAAAATCGGGAGTTTGCCTATTTCAAAACATTAAGTAAATATTATAAGAGAAAACTTTTTTTTCTACCTATCCCCCTGGTGTAGGTTTTCCTACACCAGGTTCAAAAGGTCCCGACGCACTAGATGCTCGTAAATAAGATCCTGCTCGTCGAACAGCTGCCTCATTGAGGCGCCAATACAAGCAAGAAGATGATCAGGACTTGCAGGAAAGGAACAGGAAAAAAAGGGGAAAAAACTTCTCCCTGTTTAAAAACGTTAGATACTTTAAATATCCACTGCGGAATTGAGCTATTTCCGACTGAAGAGGACGAGGACCACTGCAAGAATTCGACAAACCAGGGCTCTTGGCTGCATATTAGTGGTGGGCCGGTGGAAAGCATCATAACGAGAGCATTTTTTGTCTGGTTAAGGTGTGGATTTCCGAGGAAGTTAAGCTCCCTCTAGCCCTGTAGTGCTTACAAATCCTATTCGAGCCTTGATCAAATATATCGATTCCGCTCCGAAACTGTGAAAATGATTAACTGGATTATTAAATTCATTAAAGCTCATCAAAACGAGCTGATGTGTGCATCTCATGATTTCCTTTTACTCCAATTTAATGTCAATTCCACATTATTGGCATTTTCAATGTGATTCAATAGTTTACTCTCTAAATATCACCAACAGTGGCCAAATTGGAACCAGATTTTTAAAAAAAATCGCCAAGTTGGTGACAAAACTAGGCGACCAAAATACTGGCGATAGATATGGCAAAGCGTCCGCCAAATCATAACACCACTTGAGTTTACAATTAATTCGGAATTAACAATGTTACATTCGAAATTAACAATGATCCCCCCCCCAAAAAAAGGGGCAAAAGACCCCTTTAGAAACAACCGAATGCAGCCAAAAGGGGAAGTGCCCAACTAGACCCCACTAGGAGTCTACGTACCAAATTTCAACTTTCTAGGACATACCGTTCTTGAGTTATGCGACATACATACGCACATACGTAATACAGACGTCACGAGGAAACTCGTTGTAATTAACTCGGGAACCGTCAAAATGGATATTTCCCGTGTCTATACGTTCTTAGGTATATATGCACGTGTGGTCGAGTCGAAAAAAAAAAAAAACTCAACATTCATTCGGGGGTGAGTAAAATGGAAATAAAAGTCGATTTTTGAGTGAAATTTTTTTCGCGAATACAGTAAAACCCCGTCTAACGAACACCCCTCAAATGCGGACACCCCTCTTATGTGGACAATTTTTAATTCCCCGATTTCAATGCAAATAACATTATTAAATCCCTGTCATGCAGACACCTCTCTGTTGCGAACAAAAAATTTTGTCCCTTTAGTGTCCGCATTAGAGGAGTTTTACTGTACAATACTTCCTTTTTTTTAAAGGAAGTGAAAATATGACACTTCGTTGACGTCATAACTTATTTATTCCTCAACCCTTTTCCGTACTTATTCACATTGATTCTAGAAATAGAGCACAATTTCGAATGTCCAATAAGGTAATAGGAATCTTGTTAGGAGAGACACACTTATTCGTCGTCGTTCACGTCGTAATTTCTCCAATCAGGTTGCGGTGATTGAGTCATTAATAATGTAATGGTCGTCATTTACTACTACGCTAAAATGGACAACCAGATTTGGAATAGATAGTGGAAATGTGTATACTCGATTTAGGTTTACTGATGCTCAGAATATTCATTAAGATGATGTTATTTAAAGCAGTTTACATGAAAAACACTATTATCCAGTAACACCGGGAAAAAGTTGTTCTGGATAAATGAAGAATCTTTGTTAATAGCTTTATAAAAGTCATCTTTATCTTCTTTATCTTTATTATTACTAATAATAAAGCTGAATGTCCTCTGTCCAGATCTCTGTCTGTCAGGATCTCTGTGACGCGCAAAGCGTCTGGACCGTTCGGACGATTTTCATGAAATTTGGCACAAAGTTAGTTTGTACCATGGGGGTGTGCACCTCTAAGCAATTTCTCGAAAATTCGATTTTGTTCTTTTTCTATTTCAATTTTAAGAACATTTTCCGGAGCAAAATTATCATAAGATGGACAAGTAAATTACGAAATTATCATGACGTGGAATGTGAGAGCGAATGAACATAGCCAATTGGCGAGAAATTCGTCATCCATTATTTGTGAATATACAGGCGAACCGAATGACCTTTTAATTTTCAACTACGGGCAAAGCCGTGCGGATACCACTACTCATATATAAAACGTTATGTACGGAGTAACCTTACAGTCGATTCATATGCATTTGTCATTAAATCAGCATGCATACAAATAGCATATACCTGTGTAAAATTTATAACATTTTTTGGTTTTAAACTTTACTGCGCATTGAGTTGGAGCAATTAATACAGACAATGGGGGTTTTCCTTCAGTCAAAAGTAGGGGAACATGGGGCAAAGTGAAATGGTGAAATATTTTCTCTGCTTTTAGTTTCACCTATCAAGTATTATTTTAACTATATAGTACCACATGTAGTCAATTCCAGTCAGGAAAAAAAATAGCGCAAGATTAAAGCATTTGATACTACACGCAACTTTAAAAAATTGATTATCATATTGTAATATTTTGTTGTAAGTCAACAATTATTTTTGTCACTATAAAATGATAAAGTACTTGTTATTAACATTTTAACAATAAATTGAGACCTCCTAATATTCATTGCAGCAAAAATTTAGTTAATATTGAGCATATTTGTATTTTATATAAATTGTACAATTAAACAAGTATATACGGGGCAGAGTGAAATAGTTTGTTTAATTTACTCACTCAATCATTTAATATAAATCACATACGTTTTCATTTGTTAATTAACTCATTTACATTAATTCATTTAGTAAACCGGTTATATTTAGTCGTTCATTCATTTTTTTTCTTATTCATTGATTCTTTTACTCGCTCATTTTTCTTCACAGATTAATTGATTTATTAATTTAATTATTCGTTTTTCGTTTCATTATCTTTTCATTTATTCATTCAACCTTTCGTTTACTGATTCTTTTGATCAAAATTATGTTTCATAATCAAATAGAAAATGTTTCATTAGAAAAATATTTAATTTTTCACTTTGCCCCATGGAAAAGAAAGTGAAAAATTTCAACCTTTTTTGAAGACTCAAATTTACTGCCAAAATAAAAAATACTGTTTCAAAGCAAGTTTTATTATAAAATACAATGTTCTTTCATTACTGTACTGTACTTCATTATGTACTGTAATTTTCATAACAAATTTCCAATTTCATTTTGAAATTGGATCGTTGTGATCATTTTGAAAAAACTCACTCATCTTAACCATTTTACTTTGCCCCACATTCCCCTACTACTTTTAGTCACTGAAATTGATAGAATAAGCAAACAAAATAACACGGAACGTTCTTCGTTTGTGGTGTCGTTTTCTTAGAATTTTCGAAAACTACAGGAATTCTTAAACTGTCCTTTCTGACACAGAAAAGTTATTTTGTCCTTTTGAGTGCAGTATGAAAAGTGCTTGATATTTCTTAAAATATTCTGTTATTCAATTTAATTACTGGAATGTAAAACAATGGACACGAATTATCAATATATGGGGTCGTTTCCAAAATTTTAAAAGTATTTTTTTTCTGAAAGAGCATGCTTAAAAGGTAGGATCTGACCATTTATAAAGTAATTTATTTAAGTTTAAAATTTTTAAAAAATTACTTAAATCATCACGCTTTCATTGTTTACACTTCTGCCGTGTGACATTACAAATGATGAAATGCCATTCAATGTTGCCATTCACGGAACAAAATATTTAATTCGCATCTGTACTCACGTGTATTGGCAACGATAGGGTTGATAGCAAGCGTAGAGCGCAATTTTAATTCGCTGCTTGATTACTATAACAAGGAAAAGTAGTAGAAAGATGCGCTAAATTGCATCATTTGTGACGTTATAAAGACCACGGCTTTTTTATTTTTGAAAAATCAAACATTTTCAAAAATTAATTAAAAAAAAAACTGTTGGGAAAATGAAAGTATTTTCTGGGTCTATGTAAATTTTTTTTGCTCATTCTATCCCTTTCAATGACTAAAAGTAGTACTTTTGACTGAAGGAAACCACCCCATTTTGAAAATAAATTTTTCAAGGTAACAATAGCGCCGTTTCGTCAATGTGTACAACTTTCTCAAGAAACAAAAAGAAAGTTACGAGTGAAGCCCAATGAAAGGGTTTATGGTGAGAAACAAATATTTTTTTTATTTATTTAAACGAGCTGATGTGTGCATCACATGACTTCCTTTTACTCCAATTTAATGTCATTTTCTCATTATTGGCACTTTTAATGTGATTCAATAGTTTACTCTCTAAATATCACCAACAATGGCCAAACTGAAACCAAATTTAAAAATAAAAATCACCAAAGTTGTCGCCAAGTTGGCGGCAAAACTTGGCGACCAAAAGACCGGCAATATACCGCCAAATTATAACACTACTTGAGTTTACATCGAAATTAACAGTGATGACAAAAAGGGGCAAAAGACCCCCTTTGGAGTATCCGAATGCAACCAAAAAGGGAGGTGCACAACTAGACCCGACTAGGAGTATAAGTACCAAATTTCAACTTTCTGGGACATTCCGTTCTTGAGTTATGCGACATACATACGCACATACGGTCGTCACGAGAAAACTCGTTGTAATTCACTCGGAGATCGTCAAAATGGATATTTCGGGTGTCTGCACGTTCCTAGGCATATATCCACGTGTGGTCGGGTTGAAAAATAAACTCAGCATTCATTCAAGGGTGTGCAAAATAGAAATTTAGGCCGATTTTTGAGTGAATATATTTTTGCGAATGTAATACTTCCTTTTTTGCAAAAGGAAGTAAAAATGCTAAAATGTAAACCGTAAAAGTTAAAAACTGTGTAGCATTAAAGATTCTTAACAAAAGAATGCATCTAAAAGAAATAAAACTAATTTACCACTAAAACAATTTTCTCCTTATCATTCAGTAATATTTCTCCCTAATTTCAAAGCTCAGTAACCGCACAGTAATTATTTCACCACATAATTCGGGAATAACCTCCATCCTTGAGACAGCTTAACAATTTACGTCTCTCATCGAAATCCCCCCATAATCATCCAACCTCGCAATGATGAATTGAACCACTAGTCATTGGTTACTGCGATAGCTGTTGCAATTCATGTCTGCATATAAATGTACGCAGAAATTTGGGCAAATGGATGTTTCCTTTAGTGAGAGTTTCTGTGTATTATGGATCATAAAAGAGTCATTTCCTTTGATCTTTTTTGAAAACTATTTTCTGCTGTGCAGCTATATTAGATATCTATTGCTGCTATGCTCTGTAATGCGTAATACAGGGTTAGCATAAAAAATATCCCGGTTTTAAACATCTCTTTTCAAAAAGTATTAAATTATAAATGATACATATAAATAAAGAGGAAGTATGAAGTGAAAAGGGGGGCGCTTGAAACGAGCGCGAGCAAAGAGACCTCAGGTCTATTGTACTGTTCCCGCTTAGACTACTTAAGGAGCCCAGTAACAGAAATAAATTTCAGCAGTTGCCTTACCAAAATTCTAGGCAGTTCCCAGGGATCAACATAGTGGTATCCCAAGTGCTCAAATCTTTGCGCGGAGTAGAAGTCACATTCACATAGCACATGAATTGAGCTTTCATCAGCCATATGACATCCTCTACACGAAGGATTGTCGGTAACGCCCATCAGATTAAGATGCCTATTTAGAGAGCAGTGTCCAGTTAGTAACCCAACAGACTTCCTGATCTCATTCCTACTCAAATTAAGCAGTTCCTTGGATCTAAGCCAGGGAGGCTGCTAGTTCAGAGTCTTGGCCTGTCTTTGAGAGACGGACTGAAGCCACAGGCCATATAAATAAAGATAAACTGTGAAAGTTTTTTTTTTTTTTTTTTTTTTTTTTGACTCACAAATGTTCGATGTTCGCCATTCGTATCGCCACATATCTATATCACACATTTTTGAGTGTTTCACTGTCCATTTTTCGTAATGCTACACAAATGAGATCTTTCAGCTCTCGTCATCGGTTGGTTTAATTAGGTTTTTGACGCAAAGTTAGTTTGTTGGCTTGCAATGGTGCTGTAAAAAGTCTTTGGTGAAACCTCGTATAAAAAAAAAATCACATGGGGTTAAGTTGGAGATCTGACTGACCAACGCATAAAGGGTAAATCAACATAATCTGAAAGGTCAATCTAGCGTTGTAGAACATCAGTGACGCAGCGAAGTGGTTGGGGGGGGGGACACCACCCATTGGTGTTGGTTTTAACATTGTTTCCGGTCCTAGTACAGTAGTTAATACACGTGTAAGGATTGTTGTGACCAAAAAAAAAACCCTCCAGAAAGAATTTCTGGCTGCGATAGTGCGGAACGTGCATGTTTAAGTAGTTACGTTAAAAAAATCTTTCAGAGTTTATCTTTATTTTTATGTATCATTTATAGGACTAAGTTTAGTACATTGGCCTCAAAAAGTTAGGATACAACCAGTTTTTTGCGTCTAATTTGCAAATGAATGAATGAATATAGAAACAAAAAATTAGGAGGTTATGTGCATTAAATAGTTTTTTATTGAATGCGTCATAGAAATTTCTTTTCATGTATTGTAAAAACGATTTATAGCAAAAATATCAATCTTTGTGGAAAAGTCCATTTTTAAAGAAAACAAAACGTCACAGTGTTATGTAATAAAATATCATAGAAACAATACAAAAATGGGTTCTAATAGGGAATGTGTCCCCCAACCAACTTAAATGCATTAGCGGCATCGATTTTCTATGCTTTTTATTTGGTTTTCGGACACTGGAATTGGAAGTGAAGACCAGACATAGAGTAAGCCTTGTTCCAGCTTATATAACGACCTTGGAGGAGGATTTAAAGCAGAACCTGTCTTCCAAGATAGTCTCAAAGATGTTCTATTCGGATTCAGGTTCAGAGATCGAGCTGGAAATTATATTCGTTCCAAACCGTGATCCTGACGATACTCCTTAAAAATTCGAGCTCGGTGAAGTCGTGCATTACCATCCATCAGAATGAAGTCATTACCAATAACGCCAGCATATGGGAGGACTAATCGATCCAGGATCTCATCCCGATATCTCAGAACAATCAGAGTTTCTCCATGGAACACATGCAGGTCAGTGTGACCACAGAGCGAGTTCCCTGCACAAACCATGATTCTACCACCTAAGTCTTTCAACAATTTTGGATTGATGGTATCTTGTGCGCTGTTCCCTCCAGATCAGTAGATGCCCTGAATCACTCTTCAATGTAAATCTGGACTAGTCTATGAACAGCACTGAAGCCCATTGCTGCTGGGTTCAGGAAACATGTTCTCTTTCAAAGCATAAGCGGATTCTTTGCTGCGGTCCTTTAAGGGGAATACACACAACTGGTCGTCTTGCATAGAGACCTGCATTGTGAAGATGATTTCGCACCGAAGTAGCAGATTCTTCTTCCTGATGCTACAAAGTGGTCTGCAACGAGCTAAGACACAGTAGTTGTTCTTTTCTTTCAGACCGAAAAAACTAGAAAACGGTCCTCTGCAGGTGTTGTAGCTCGTGTTCGGCCTTATTCATGTCTTCTGGACATAGAATCTTCGGATTGGTATTGATCCCATAGTCGCTGAACAACACTACGAGACACATTGAGACGTCCAGCAGCATCAGCCTGCGACAGTCCTTATTCCATCCATCCAATTGCCCACCACCTTAACAAATCGGTTACACGACATCTCCGAGACATTTTCTAAACTCTATGTCTACTTGTCTAAACGTGTCACCGAAACTGCCAACAACAGTTGAAAATCAACACAACTTACACACGAAAGTACGAAAACTTGATGTTTACATATTTTTTTTTTCACGCATAAAGATTTGTTCATTTCTATAAAATAAAAGTGGTAGCTATTGTTTTTCTCATCAATGGTTTTAAAGTTCAATATTATCATTCATGCAAACTATGCATTTTATTGTTTCTGACATCTTTTTTATGGTGAGCTTCGAAATAGATGACGTACCTTAACTTTTTGAGATCAGTGTAGTTTATGAAGTATAAATTTTTAAAACCGCGAGATTTTTTTTATGCTAACCCAGGATTTTGGTATTCGTTTTGCATTACCTTTTATGTAAACTATGCGTAGATTTTGTTACGTATGCATCTACTATTGTGTCTTGATAAATCTCAAATACGGAAATAAAAATTTAGTCATGTGACTTTCTAAGAACGAATATCTGCACAGGAATATTCCAGTGTCTTGAACCACACAAAATTGAGCTTGAGCACAAAATTGAGTAAATGAAATGACTTTTGCATGGGTTCAGTGGACAAACTGCTTTGATTCTTGTTGTAGTTAGCTGCAATTCATTAATTGCGTACGGGTCCCGAAGGGAAGGGAGGTTGGAAAAATCTCTACATACCCTTTCTTTGAGGGTTGAACCCATTCTTATATAATATTTTCCAAGCAGTATCGTACCTATGGGTTCCAGTGCTCCTGGCAAACTTTAGAAATTGTGCCTTCCCCCCCCCCCCAAAGTCACCGGAGGTCACTGTGACCTCCCTTTTTTGGGAGGGACATTTCGACTAATTGATTCAACAAATTAGGAGACTACTTCAATTTAAATTAATTATTATATTAATTTTTTTTTAAATTGTTTTCGATAATGCTCAATGTTCCTTCGCAGTAGATGTTATTTATGTATGCATGTATGTATGTATATTTGTACGTGCTGGAATTTTATCATTCGGTAAAATTAGGATTTCATTTTGAAAATTTAAAATTTCCCCCTCTCAAAAATTTTAGTTCTTCCCCCACCATTTCACATAAATTCAATAATATTTGCAATTCGTTAATAAATATAAATAATATACGTTTTTGAACCAAATGAAAATAAACATTTTTCAGTTCCGTTACAGCAAGGTTTATATTTATTATTTCTTTCAAAACAGCTTTAACTTTAAGTAGAATGTGTTTCAAAACACTAGGAGAATGTACAATAAACATAATTGACACATTTACTAAAAGATGGAAACCTTAAAAAAAATTTTAAATAAAAATCAAAGCATAAAAAAATCCTAGCATAATTATTAAAGCAAAGCAAATACAAAAAGCAATTGCTAATCTGAATTTGGCACATAAGACATAACAACTTACATACAGGCAAAATAAAAGTACTGTTACGAATTCTGTAAATAGTAATTATTTTTATGATTAATTTGTTGTAATCTAGCTAAATTTGGCGTTTATTTCATTATCTTTCATCTAAAATTATCTTAGTAACGTAACCTGTAAATAGTTCTTGTAATGTGCGTACAAGCCCCCAACATTCAACTAAAGAATACGGTCCCCCCCCCCCATTTCTGAACGATAAGATTTGTGAATGAAATAAAAAGAAAATATGAGAAACTTGTAGAACTTTGTAGGATTTTCTAGATATTTCTTCGCTCGGTATAAACCGATTGTCTTGTGAATGGAGGGGTCAGTTTGTTTGTTTTCTAACAGTGGAGTCTCCTTTTCAGCGTTTCGCTGGAAGTGTGTACTAGCATTTGCGCTGTGTTTTTGCGTATTTTGATGTGAATATGTGTGCGGAGCGTTGAGTTTGCGGTGTTAATTGATATTTGCCTAATTTCTATATGGTTAATTTAGCAGTTGCTAACGATATTTCTTGTACATAGTGTAAAGACCCCAGTAATTGGCACTTTAAGAGTTTTTCCTTAAACTTACCTCTGTTTTCAGTACTTAGAACAAATACTCTCTTGCAAATATTTTTGTATCAAAGAGTACACATCTGTGCATCTATTTAGTTCACTAAAATCAAAAACATTTGAATCGATACTTTTATAAAAATATACATATAAAAAGTTATCAAAATCACCAGTAGTTGGCACCTGAGACCCCAGTGTATGACACCTTGTGATCCAGTAATTGGCACATGTTAATAGATCTGGAAAATTACTTTATTTTTTACTTTTAAATTACATACAAATTTTATCATCATAAGAAACATGAGTAATGTTAATGTAAAGTAGGTAATCTTCTCTAATAATAAAGCAGAAAGTCTATCTGTCCGGATCTCTGTCTGTCAGGATCTCTCTCTGTCCGGATCCCTGTCTGTCAGGATCTCTGTGACGCGCATAGCGCCTAGACCGTTCTGCCGATTTTCATGAAATCTGGCACAAAGTTAGTTTGTAGCATGGGGGTGTGCCCCTCGAAGCGATTTTTCAAAAATTCGATGAGGTTCTTTTTCTATTCCAATTTTAAGAACATTTTTCATATAAATTTGATAATATGGGGAAGAATGTGATTATCTTTCTTCTTCTTTATCTTTACTAATAATAAACCTGAAAGTTTCTCTGTCCGGATCTCTCTCTATCCGGATCCCTGTCTGTCAGTATCTCTATGACGCGCATAGCGCCTAGACCGTTCGGCCAATTTTCATGAAATTTGGGACGGAATTAGTGTATAGCATGGGGGTGTGCACCTCGAAGCGATTTTTCGAAAATTCGATTTTGTTCTTTATCTATTCCAATTTTAAGCCCATTTTTCATATAAATTTGATAATATGGGGAAGAATTTGTTTTCTTTATCTTTACTAATAATACAGCTGAAAGTCTCTCTGTCTGGATCTCTGTCTGTCTGTCTGGATCTCTGTGACGCGCATAGCGCCTAGACCGCTCCTCCGATTTTCATGAAATTTGGCACAAAATTAATTTGTAGCATGGGGGTGTGCACCTCGAAAGCGATTTTTCGAAAATTCGATGTAGTTTTTTTTCTATTCCAATCTTAAGAACAAAATTATCATAAGATGGACGAGTAAATTACGAAATTATCATAACGTGGAACCGTAAGATGGGCACAAGTCAATTAGCGACATACGAAATTATCATTACGTGGAACCGTAACATGGGTACAAGCCAATTGGAGAGAAAATTCGCCACACAGGCGAACCAAAAGACCTTTTAATTTTTCTATTACGGGCAAAGCCGTGCGGGGTACCACTAATTTTATATAAATTAATTCTAAATCACTCTTCTTCGTGTTGGAAAAGTATTTTAGAGAAATAAAAACATAAATTTGGAATGTTTCATGGAAAAGATATTGAAATTAATGCTGTTTCATCCTTTGGTTTACAATTTTGATTTTACGAATGCTACCAAGTTAGGTTTGCCCCAAGTATAATTAAAAACTCATATAGCATACATTTTGCATAAGTTTTCCCCTTTTTTATTTATCAAATGCAACAAGTCGGTTTTCTTTCTATTGAAAAACCACCCTTTGCAGGCGACATTGAGATACCGTAGGTGGCGAACGGGGGTTAGCGAGTGAATCGAGCAGAGGACGGAGCCCCCAGCATAAAATTAATTACTGACTAACTTTCATTTGGATTTTTTTCTGGTGAAAGTCACTCCAATTGACAAAAAGTCGCAACTTCAAAAATTG